>NC_141028.1:5992500-6117500 GCF_052040795.2 Danio rerio
GAGGAAACAAACTCAGTTTAGGTTTCTTCAATGCTTTATTAATAATAATAATAATAATAAAATAATAATAATAATAACCTTTATATTTATATAGCACATTTAAAAGTAGCTTCTCAAGACACTTTACAGACATATGCAATGTGCAGCAGTAAAGGATACATCCAAGGATGAATGTAAAGAATAAATGTAATAATAAGAAATTATTAAACACACATATAATAATAATAATAATAATAATAATAATAATAATAATAATAATAATAATAATAGATCTAAAATCAAATAAAAAATCTACAAAAAATCAAATAAAAGCTAGCCTACACTGTAAAAACATCCTGGTTGACTTACATTTTTAAGCTGAATCAAATTAACCTTATGAGTCCTTCAACCTATTATTATATTAAACTGACTTTAAACAGCTTGCGTAACTTATCAAATTAAGTTAGAACCTGATTCACTTTTAATAAGTAACAATGAACTAAAAACATATGCTGTCATGACAAACTGATCGATTTTTACGGTGTAAAAACATAAGTATTCTTCAATAATATGAAGAATATTTATAAAACAAGCTGAAACAACACAATTCTTGAGTTTTTTTTTGCGGACAACTTAATTGTTTTACATTCCATCCACTTAAATTAGTAACAACTAATAAATTAACTTAATTCCTTCATGTTGTCCCATGTCGTGTGTCTGTCTGTGTGTGCGTGTGTGTGTGTGTGTGTGTGTGTGTACTTGCTTATGTCCAAAATGAGGACTTTCGCCAGAGTACACACCAGTAAAATGAGGACCACCTTGACAAATGAGGACTTTTTCTTGGTCCTCATTTGTCTGACCATATAGCAGTATTCAGCATGCTTCAAAATGGTGTCCTGGCTTAAAATCTCACTTGTCCTCAAAATGCACTTTTACATGATTTGTGTATCTAAGTGTGTATCCCCCCACCCCAAAAGTGTGTATAACACAGCGCCCTCTAGGAGAACTGCAATGACGCAATGATACACACTTTTGGGATCTGGCCAATCAGAAAGATACAAGGAGGATGTCACGCCCCCTATTGATCTGACGAATCAGAGGCGAAGTGCGTAAAAATAAAGATGGCGGCAGCAAGTTACTATGGTTACTTCACAGAATAAAAGAGACAGCATAAATAAAATTGCACTTTAATTAGTATTTAAATGAAAATGACCAAACTGCGTCAAGAAAGCCTTATATTTGGTGTCCTTAAGCACGGTACTTTATTCTAGGTTTGAATCGTACTGTTTCTGCGCAGATCGCGTTGTATCCCCGAGGGAATGGATAACACGGAAGTAAGTTACAGTATGTAACTTAGGCGGTACAGTAGCAGATCCGAGAAATACTGTGGCATAATAGCGCGAAACGGCCCGCGAGAGCGACACGCAACAGAATCAAACGTTTTCCTGGTTTGTGTGTTCTTTGAACTGTCTGTCTGTCCTACACTGTCAGCGACCGCACCGCGCACCTCCCCCGCCCGCAGCTACGCTCCCTCCGGCTACAAAGAGCTCAGCTGCCCGGGAACGAAAGGAGGAGAGGAGCTCCGAGTGCGACCGGGAGGAAATTAGGCGGAATATAATATATAATTTGATGTATATCCGTGTATAATAAATGGTATCATCACTTGGAAACTTTTTGTATACATGTTTAACTTTTTTTCCAGAGTTCTGTTTATCTAAATAACATGTTAATAAGTATTTGTTTAAGAAAGCTAAAATGCCAGGTTTAAATCATTTTTCTAAAGAATGAAAAGTGTATTATTTATATTTTCTTTGCACTGAGATTTACATATATTATGAGTGAATACATTTCTTATTGAGTAATTTAATTACATTTTAGATAAAGATAAATATAATCAGTGATGGGAGTATAGTCCAAAATAATCAGTTAACTTACTGTAACGAAATCACAAAGTGAATATATATTTTTTCTAAAACTTAAAAAATGTAAAAAATAAAATAAGAAATACTTCAAGCCTGTTTATTTCATTCAAATGTAAACAATGAATTAAGACATTTGCCAGTTCTGTGTATAATATATAGTTAAATCACTTGGAAACTTTTTATATGTTTAACTTTTTCCAGAGTTCTGTTTGTTATCTAAATAACATGTTGATAATAAAGTATTTGTTTAAGTTAGGAAAGCTAAAAGGCCAGGTTTAAATTATATTTAAAGAATAAAAAGTGTTTGATTTATATTTCCTATGCACTGAGATTTATAGAGATTCTGATAGTATTGAGTGAAGTGATTACATTTCTTCTTGAGTAATTTAATTACATTTTAGATATGGTAGAAAAGCAATTTACAGCCTTTTTTAAATGCTCAGACACTAAACGTGAAAACTGACACAGACTCACTGAAACTCTTCACTCTTACCTTATTAACACCAATTCTACAAAACTACAAGTCCATTGCTGTAGTGTATTTGTGGATATTTGTTTGTGTGTTCAGTTACTAGTTTCAAGAAATATTGATAAGTATTCTGGAAGAGCTGTAAATACAACTTTAATGTTGTAGTAATTCATTAATTTTTTTAAATCGTTTACCCAACACTGATAATAATAATGTATTAATACTACATGCATTTTATATTTTTCAGCCAAATTCTTAATGGAATAAAGCCATGGTCTTTCTGTAATAACTTAAGTTCAGGCAGTTTCAGACACTCTTTACACAAAAGTCTAAACAGATGTGTGCCCACTATAACAGATTTGCACTGTGATGCTCTTGTTACAAAACACCAAACAAAAAGAGTGTCAGTTAAAAACAAATAAAACACTTGGAAAGATACGATAGCTGTATGAATGTGTGCCAGTTCTGTATTATTTTTTTCACAGCTGCATGTGCAAAATATGAGCCAGAATAGACACAGGTGTTACAAATTTAGATATGAACAATGGCGACAACCTGAAAAGAGGGAAGGAAAAGAAGGAGGAGAAGGAGGATGAGGAGGATGAAAGAGCCTGATCAGCCTGGTCAGAGGGTAGGCCTCAGACTGAGCTCTGTATGAACACAGTCAGTCTCTCATTGACAGAAGTTTTAGTTGCCTTGCTTTGCATTCACTGTTTCTATTAAACTTGTGCTTTTTGCATAATGAGAGTGCTGAATACACAGATATTGTGATTTCACCTAGTGGAACATGTTCTTGGATCAACATTTCACATGTGTGAAACTCTTCCTGGAAGGCTACAGGTCACAGTTCAGCTTTACTTCAATGAAACACCCCTGATCAAACTAATTGAGTCCTCCAGGCTTGTTTGAAACAGACATTATAATAGAGAGCTAGATGCCCCATTAACAAGCCTTGATATCACTTTTATGAACTTGAAAAGTAGAACTTTATTATAACTAATTCATTGTTTGGTACAACAACTATACCGTTTTACCATGAAGAGTTTTTACTGTGGGACAGCTATTTAGAGCCATTTATACACTATATGCATTACAAAAAACTAAACTCATAACAAAATTAATTATGGGATGTTGATCTCTGCTCTGTCCACTTTTTTGATGTTGAAAATTCAACTCTACAGTTTAACAAAGTGACTTTTATTGACATTTCAGTATTTGAATGATATAGTGTATAAGAAATAATATCTAGAGAAATACGTCTGTAAAATAACAGGAAATGTACTGGCAGCTTATTACAAGCTAGTTTAAATTGGATATACAACACCAACCCAGACAATAGATCACTTTAAACCAGGGGTGTCCAGACTTGGTTATGGAGGGCCATAATCCTGCTGAATTTAGCTCCAACAGACCTGCCAGGAAGTTGTTTTTTTTTGACACCATAAAATTATAATCAGTTAAGAAAATACACTGTTCTTATATTTTATATCAGGCAAAACAGCAGCTCCTCTGTTCAGTTGCCTCTGTTTATAGCGCAGTCATAACCGGATTAACCTCGTTGACTTATCGGAACAACGGACTGAAGCGGACCATGAGGCGTTTAGCTTTCTATTATAATGTCTATGGTTTGAAACCTAAAGGTTTGTTGAAGCAGGCTGGGAACTAAACTGTGCAGGGCAGTGGCTCTCCAGGAACTGAGTTTGACACCCTTGACCTGTTGAACCTGGAACAACATTTCTATTAGTCAATCAGATTGATGAATAAGTTCACATTTTATGTTAAGGTTGATTTACATTGAGGGTTACATGCTTCTACATCATTGTTGTACGACTAATCATGCTCTCTGATATTGAGAATAATTTACAGTTATGGCTAGGTTTATGCCGACAAGAAATTGTCTAACAGCAAGAAGGTCGCTGGTTCGAGTGTCATCTGGGCCAGTTGGCATTTCTGTGTGGAGTTTGCATGTTCTCCCCGTGTCGGCGTAGGTTTCCTCCACAGTCCAAACCCATGCGCTATAGTGGTACTGATCAACTACATTAGCAGTAGTGTATTAGTGTGAGTGAAAATAATGGGCCCACTGTATGAAACATATGCCAGAGTAGTTACAGGTTCATTCTGCTGTGGCGACCCCTGATAAATCAGTAACTATGCTGAAGGATAGTGAGTGAGTGAATGAGTGAGTGAGTGAGGTTTAGGGGTAGGGATTAGGCAGTGGTGTAGCGGATGGGCCCGCTGTATAAAACATGCCAGAGTAGTTAGAGGTTCATTCTGCTGTGGCGACCCCTGATAAATCAGTAACTATGCTGAAGGACAGTGAGTGAGTGAGTGAGTGAGTGAGGTTTAGGGGTAGGGATTAAGCAGTGGCGTAGCGGATGGGCCCGCTGTATGAAACAAGCCAGAGTAGTTAGCGGTTCATTCCGCTGTGGCGACCCCTGATAAATCAGTAACTATGCTGAAGGACAGTGAGTGAGTGAGTGAGTCAGTGAGAGAGTGAGGTTTAGGGGTAGGGATTATGCAGTGGCGGAGCGGATGGGCCTGCTGTAGGAAACATATGTCAGAGTAGTTAGCAGTTCATTCCACTGTGGCGACCCCTGATAAATCAGTAACTATGCTGAAGGATAGTGAGTGAGTGAGTGAGTGAGTGAGTGAGTGAGTGAGTGAGTGAGTGAGTGAGGTTTAGGGGTAGGGATTATGCAGTGGCGTAGCAAATGGGCCCGCTGTATGAAACATGCCAGAGTAGTTAGCGGTTCATTCCGCCGTGGTGACCCCTGATGAATAAGTAACTATGCTGAAGGATAGTGAGTGAGTGTGTGAGTTAGGTTTAGGGGTAGGGATTAGGCAGTGGCGTAGCGGATGGGCCCGCTGTATGAAACATTCCAGAGTAGTTAGAGGTTTATTCTGCTGTGGCGACCCCTGATAAATCAGTAACTATGCTGAAGGACAGTGAGTGAGTGAGTGAGGTTTAGGGGTAGGGATTAGGCAGTGGCGTAGCGGATGGGCCCGCTGTGTGAAACATATGCCAGAGTAGTTAGAGGTTCATTCTGCTGTGGCGACCCCTGATAAATCAGTAACTATGCTGAAGGACAGTGAGTGAGTGAGTGAGTGAGTGAGTGAGTGAGTGAGTGAGTGAGGTTTAGGGGTAGGGATTAAGCAGTGGCGTAGCAAATGGGCCCGCTGTATAAAACATGTCAGAGTAGTTAGTGGTTCATTCCGCTGTGGCGACCCCTGATAAATCAGTAACTATGCTGAAGTGAGTGAGTGAGGTTTAGGGGTAGGGATTAGGCAGTGACGTAGCGGATGGGCCCGCTGTGTGAAACATATGCCAGAGTAGTTAGCGGTTCATTCTGCTGTGGTGACCCCTGATAAATCAGTAACTTATCTGAAGGATAGTGAGTGAGTGAGTGAGTGAGTGAGTGAGTGAGTGAGGTTTAGGGGTAGGGATTAGGCAGTGGCGTAGCAAATGGGCCCGCTGTATAAAACATGTCAGAGTAGTTAGTGGTTTATTCCGCTGTGGCGACCCCTGATAAATCAGTAGCTATGCTGAAGGACAGTGAGTGAGTGAGGTTTAGGGGTAGAGATTAGGCAGTGGCGTAGCAAATGGGCCCGCTGTATAAAACATGTCAGAGTAGTTAGTGGTTCATTCCGCTGTGGCGACCCCTGATAAATCAGTAGCTATGCTGAAGGACAGTGAGTGAGTGAGGTTTAGGGGTAGGGATTAGGCAGTGGTGTAGCTGAAGGGCCAACTGTATGAAACATGTGCCAGAATAGTTAGCGGTTCATTTCGCTGTGGCGACCCCTGATAAATTAGTAACTATGCTGAAGGATAGTGAGTGAGTGAATGAGTGAGGTTTAGGGGTAGGGATTAGGCAGTGGCGTAGCGGATGGGCCCGCTGTAGGAAAAATATGTCATAGTAGTTAGCGGTACATTCTGCTGTGGCGACCCCTGATAAATTAGTAACTATGCTGAAGGACAGTGAGTGAGTGAGTCAGTGAGTGAGGTTTAGGGGTAGGGATTAGGCAGTGGTGTAGCAGATGGGCCTGCTGTAGGAAACATGCCAGAGTAGTTAGCAGTTCATTCTGCTGTGGCGACCCCTGATAAATCAGTAACTATGCTGAAGGATACTGAGTGAGTGAGTGAGTGAATGAGTGAGTGAGTGAGTGAGTGAGTTACTAGAGATTGATTTTATCACTGGTGATACTGTGTCAAACCAGTTCTGGAAGCTCAAATTAGTACGATCAGATGTGTTTAGAGGTTAAATTGAGGGTCTGCTGTCCCCTCACTTTTATTTACTTAAAAAACCTATAATAAAAATGTGTATGTGATCTATCAAGCATGTAGTTTGTATTTCATTTTTTTACTATATAAGTTGACAGTTCATTCCGCTGTGGCGACCCCATGAATGAATGAATGAATGAATATATATAGTAAAAAAAAAGAAATACAAACTACATGCTTGATAGATCAGGAATCCCTGTTTTTATATCAGTTGTTTATTATTAATAAATAAATAGATAATAAATAAAGAAATGTATTAATTTGTTTGGAGATTTAAGTGCACCATCAAAGAAATCGGGTTTTCTAAAAAAAAAGTCAAATGAAAAGAGCATGTTTAATGTGAAACAAATATGTGAAAACTTCAACACGTGGATGCATACATTTAGCAAACTCCAAGTTGAAGTGTGTTACCTGCTGCAGCTCCCCTCCCCACCCCTCTGTTCGTGTGTATGTGTGTGTGTGTGTTTGTGTTTTAAGCACCCATCCCCCACTGTCAACTCACAGAAGCCTCAAGAGAGCTGCCCTGGGGTAGACTACGACTATAACAATAATATTAAATTAGTTTGTAAATGTAATTCAAGTTTACAACACCTATCAGGTTTCCCCTCACTTTTATTTTACTTAAAAAAATAAACAAATATATATATATAGTAATAAAAACATGTTTGATGGATCAGGAAGCATGTTGAAAACATGCCTTAAGATTGTGTTAAAACGCTAAGAATCTCTGTTTTTATATCAATTGTTTTTATTAATTAATAAATTATATATATATATAATTTATTTATTTGTTTGGAGATTAAAGTGCACCATCAAAGAAATCGGATTTTCTAAAAAAAAAAGTCAAATGAAAAGAGCATGTTTAATGTGAAACAAATATGTGAAAACTTCAACACGTGGATGCATACATTTAGCAAACTCCAAGTTGAAGTGTGTTACCTGCTGCAGCTTCCCTCCCCCACCCCTCTGTTCGCGTGTATGTGTGTGTGTGTGTCTTGAGCACCCATCCCCCACTGTCAACTCACAGACGCCTCGTGAGAGCTGCCCTGGGGTAGAGACTATGACTATGATGACGACGACAATATAAAATTAGTTTGTTAACGTAATTCTAGTCTACAACACCTATCAGGTTTCCCCTCACTTTTTTTTACTTTAAAAATATATATATATTTTTATTTTATAATTATTTTTTTATTATATATATATTTATTTATTTACTTATTTGGAGATTAAATTAAAGTGCACCATAATCAAAGAAAATCAGGTTTTCTAAAAAAAAAAAAAGTCAAATGAAAAGAGCATGTTCAATATAAAACAAATATGTAAACACTTCAACACGTGGATGCATACATTTTGCAAACTCCAAGTTGAACCTGCTGCAGTTTCCCTCCCCCACCCCTCTGTTCGTGTGTATGTGTGTGTGTGTTAAGCACACATCCCCTACAGCGCCTCATTCAACTCATGAACGCGCGGCATTTGCAAACACGTGCTAATGACGCAATCAATTGGAGACGCCTTTTCCCGCGAACTCATCTCTCCAGGGAGAGCAGGTAAATCAATTTATGTATTTAAATGCATAATTACTGCTTACACGACAAAACATTGCCTTTGTAAGATGTATGTTTAGTGCTTATATTCCTTTGTCGATTATATTTGTTGAAATGTATTTAATAGCAATGTTAGCTGTATACTGTTTAACACACTACATTTCTGTTGATCAAAATAGTGTTTGCGTGTGCTTGTGTGGTTGCCCCAAAAATAAAATCTTTATTTTTTGTTTAATATGGTGATTATTTTAAATTACTTTAAGTAAATAAGCCTTTTAATGATGTTAATTAGCTTTCCCAAACGCACAGAACATTATATATATATATATATATAACGTCTTTATTATATCAAAGTATATATAATTTTGAGGTGTGTAAAGTTACAAAAACATGAAAATGGTTCATGTGGGTCTAGCCCTGTTTTCAGTCTAAATAACAATGTATTTATAGCTTTGTTTAACGAATATAGGAAAATTAATCTTGGATGTGATTTACATCCTACCTATTCTGTTTTTAATTACATTATGATTTAATTTCTGATTTAAATTTTTAGATAGAAGTACATTACTAGATCTATGTGAAATCATTTGGGTTCAGCAGAACAATAGACAATATATAAAATGTATTATGCTATTATTATTATGTTATTTATTAGCATAATATAATTTATTATATTTATTTTTTCGTAAAGTCTTTATAGGAAACATGCCCTTTGTCTTCATGCTGGGAGTAAGAAAAAACAGAAAGCGTAAAATACCTCAAGAGGATGCAGAACATTACATTTGTTGTAAAAGTGACAAACCTGCAAGTGCAATTCATCAACAATTACAAAGGTAAGTTATACTCACAAACACTCTATCTCTCTGTCTATATCTCTCTATGCAGTGGTTCAATATAGAATGATAATGAACATGTACAATATTGACATCATGGGAACTCAAAATACATTGAATAATTATTTATTATGTAAACTTTTACAGTTCTTTTTAGTAAAATCCATGTTGTGTTGCAGTGGTATTGTTAACAGTGCAACATTCTAAGAGACTTAATTGTTTTTCAATAATATTTACAAGTTCATCTGGCCTACTACAGGTTGAAATATTAACTGAAACTGTTACTAAAATTTAAAATATTTATAGGTCAGTTGTACTGTACATTAACTCTGTGCAAGAAGGCTTTAATAGTAAACATTAGTTAATTAAAAGTATTGGTAAAGTTTAATGTTAATCTTAGGTGATGATCATTTCTTAATGCTGATGTATGTGTTAAAATTATAGTAATCTGATTACAATCGTTTTACTAAAGTTAGTCGTTTTACTAAATGGGGATAATAACTAATAATATTCAGTTGTATTATTTTATCCTATATTAGCACAGTAACTGTAATGAATCTGGCTTTTTTTCTCACCGTTGACTTTAATCCATTAATTTTATTTTAAAGTGTTACCTGTTGTACTTTATCATACTTTTGCAATTAAATTGGGTTGAAACATTTATTAACTCTGAACATGTGTATATACAACAAAGCACTACATTAATTATTTTTGCTATTATAATTGTTAAAGTAACCAATGCAAACCATACACACACTTAAATTAGTTTTTAATGTATCTGTAATGTTGTAAAATATTTTACAGATCACCAGACTTTTAATTTTCAGCCAGGCACTCCAATGGTTTCCAATGACATCTTTCCATTTCAAAATTGTCACGTTTAAGATCTGATTTCTTTAAAAATCAGTAATCTTCACTACCTGTTATATTTATGATATGAAGTGGGTTTCAGATCGGACAAGAAGCACTGCATTAAAGTCCATTTCCCCCCGCCATGTCTTTAAAATATGAGTTTTTTACCCTGTATTTTGGTTGTTGCTAGATCAGATATGGTTGCAGCCGAAAGTTAACGAAAACTATTTATATTATTTCTTAAATTTCACATTTGTTGTATTTTATTAACGTCTATCCCCACCCCAACCCTAAATCCAACTGTTACAGTAACGTAAAAACAGTAGTTGTATTGAGTATTATTTATGCTGCTATTTATTAAAATACCCAATACATTTTATTTTTTAAAGCCTACCTTCACCCCAACCTTAAACCCAACCGTCACAGTACTGTAAAAATATTCATTATTGTTATACATTCATTCATTCATTTTCTTTTCAGCTTAGTCCTTTTATTAATCTGGGGTCGCCACAGCAGAATGAACCGCCAACTATTCCAGCATATGTTTTACACGGCGGATGCCCTTCCAGCTGCAACCCATCACTAAGAAACCCACACACATTCATTCACACTCATACACTTCAGACAATTTTTATCTTACCCAGTTCACCTGTACCGCATGTCTTTGGACTGTGGGGGAAACCGGAGCACCCCGAGGAAACCCACGCGAATACAGGGAGAACATGCAAACTCCACACAGAAACACCAACTGACCCAGGCTTGAACTAGCGACCTTGTTGTTGTGAGGCGACAGCACTACCTACTGTGCCACTGCGTCGCCTATTATACAGTGTCATAAAAATGCTGCTATATGGATGTGCATAGCACATACCAGCCGGCCACGTATTCGATTTAGACTTTACCCAGTATTTTCAATGGAATTTCTGCGCTAGCCTTTTGCTATACTGACGGCGCTAGTGGTTATACCATCGTTCATCTAATTTTACGCTTGAACAACTAAATGAATGCTTTAGTCTGTTTAACTGAATGTATTGTAATAACATTACAACATTGATGATGTACAAACAACTTTGTGAAATTGAAAATACCCACATTAAGCTATCACCGGAAGTTTATCGTTGGCTTTAAAACTCTAGCTGTGCAGAGAGCCCATTGTGCATAAACAATTTTGTTCCAAATCCCCGTTAATATCTAATCTTTGTGCTAACAAACAATAGCGAATACACTTGGGCAAGTAACTTCCAAAATGAAATGCATTACAGTATATATATATATATATATATATATATATATATATATATATATATATATATATATATATATATATATATATATATATATATATATATTAAAAGTTACTGCCATTTCTTTTTTTGTAATTGGTTACATGACAATATTAATATCTCAGAAATGCATTACACTACTTTTGTATTACTTTTAGGTTACTTTAACCAAAATACCCACAGAAGTACGACTCTAATGAATTAAAGTATTAATTTTCAATAGTATGTCTATGTTTTCAAATACATTTAGCTATATATTGTAATTATTCAGAGAATTTTTTGTTTGCACAAGGAGTCTGACAACAGCCAGTGCTCCACACAGAGATCTGGTCATTTATTTGACATATTTTCTTTTAAATATATATTCATAGTGCTTCATCTTTTACACATTTATATATATATGACTGTGTAACCTTAATCACTTCTGGGGATGGGGACTTTTTACAGTAAAAGGTAGCAATTTTATTTTATCCAATTAATGCATTGATAATATCCACAGATTTTTAAATAGTCAATCAAATGAACTTAAACTATTAAAATTGCAACAAACATTTGTTTTGGCCCAAACTACAAAAACAAACAAATTTAAAACTAGTTTAAACACACTGGTTTAATCATCTATACATGTCATTATAACTATATTGTATAAATATTATTTCAAAGACCTACATCATGCTAACAATTAAAAGCTGAATGACATGACATAACAGGCGATTGCCCTCTGAGTGCACCTGAAAAGACATGAATGACACTTCTCATAAAGCTTGAGAAGCATACAGGACAAGTAGAACAATTAGTTCAAATAAAAACACAAAAGTCTGTAGAATTTAATGCAAACTCAAAAAATGCAATTATGAACCAATGATAATTAATTTTCAACAAACTGCAGCTAATGAACGTCTTTTGTTTAGGAGGATGAGTTTTCACCACTGAAGCTTTATTCAGAGGGGATTTTGTTCTTGAGTACAAGTTTGGGTGGTGAGTATGATTAGCCGAAAGGTTATTAAATATGTTTAGATGTGGTTAAATAAATGAGCAAATAAGCAAACATAACACTGCCGTGCCCCTATGCCAGGGATCACCAAACTTGTTCTTGGAGGGCCGGTGTTCTGCTGGTTTTAGCTCTAACCCAAATCAAACACACCTGAACAAGCTAAACAAGGTCTTACTAGGTATACTTGAAACACCCAGGCAGGTGTGTTAAGGCAAGTTGGAGCTAAACCCTGCAGGGCACTGGACCTCTAGAAATAAGATTGGTGACCCCTGGCCTATGCTATAGTATCATGATAGGTGATCTCAAAGGTGGATGATATGAAAATTGTGTATCACCCAACAATAATGTCCAAGCACTGCACAACTCTGAACAAGTTCGACCCACGCATGTGCAAGGCAGGCAATTCTGTAATCTATCAGCTTAAATATATCGGCCATATTTTGATATCAGACTGATGACCATAACATAAAAAAAAAGCATTTATCGGCTGATATCGATATGGCCGATAATATATTATGCGTCTCAAAATTTAAGTATTTCTGATTCTGATCATTCTGATTACAATCAGTTCCCATATTTGATTGCAATTTCATAAAAAATGTTCCTTACAGACATAAAAAATATTTTACAGGAAATGAGAAGTGAAATGTAAATTAACACTTCTAATCAAATCTGTAGTTTTTAGTGAAATAATTAGCAAGTTTTAAAATAGAATGAATTCTCGATACTATTGTTAACACCTCTTTGAAGATGGTCACAGAAAAAAAAATAGTACATCTTAAATGTATAAACTTTAAAAATTGTTTGTATTTTATGCTTAGTGATTGTTTTATGTTTTACAGCATGGATGCATCGAAAGAAGATGGGTCTTTAGGGAGACTTGTAAATGATGACCACAAAGCTCCTAACTGCAAAATGAAAATCATATCTTTGCTGTGTGCAACATACTTCCAGGAGAAGATATAACCTACAATTATGGAGATTCTGGTTATGCTGAGTAGGGGTCAGTAGTATGAGTCTACAGAAATCAGTAGGTTCACTTACCAATTGTCTATATTATGAAACATAAAATTCAACCATAATTATACGGATGCTTTATTCTGTAATATTGACAGTCAAAATAGCAATACTGACTGACATGTATAAGTAGAAAGTCTGGTCAGAAGGAATATACAGGGTTTCCGCGGGGTCTTAAAAATTCTAAAATTAAAAAATCGAAATTTAAGGCCTTCAAAAGTCCTAAATTCACTGTTCTAAGTCTAAAATATTTTTGCACAGGTCTTATTTTTGCGATGTCCATGTAACGCTACATCTAAAACTCATTTAAATTCTTTTTTTGTTGTTGTTGCTAGGTTTTCAGGGTGTTGTAGTTCTTTATTTCACTAGTCCAATTGTAATTTGCGTTATTACAACTACAAATAAGACCGACATGCCCTATACCGACAATTGCTAATCAGCTTTCTGTTATTGAACTCAGTGCGCGCGGTAAATGTGATGTCATCACTGTGTTTATGGAGGTCTGCCAGCCGCGACATGATTTTGGCTGGCAGAGCTCACAAAATGTTTTTTCAGTTCGTGCGGTTCAAATTTGATTTGAATTGAATATGAAACACTTTGAAGAGATTTTGTCTGAAACAGGTATGACTGTACACACATAGGGCTGGACAATAATTCGATATCAATATATATCGCGATAGATTTTTTTCAATAACAGTGATGATTTTTAAACCCATTTCCGGTATTTCGATATACATTTGCATACATCTGTTTTATTATAGATAAGATCTTATACCTTGTATCATTTGTCACTGAATGACTTTTTCGTGCTCAGAATGAGCGTGATGTCACTTGCGTGATGACGTACATCACAGACACGCTGCCACTGCCAGCGCTCAGAAGTTAGTTAAGCTGCTCCGTCGCAGAATGCTACAAAATGCTACAAAATGTGTGCCCTGAATACTGATGTGAATGAACAAGCTTCCACAACTAAGAATGCAGACAAATTAGTTGATGAGAGAGGAAAGACGAATGCAGTGGTGTGGAAGTGATTCAGCTTTTTAAGTTTCGATAAACGTTTAGTTTCGGTGCTTTGCAAAATGTGCGGTAGAGTGGTGCCGAGTCTGCCGACTAACAGCGGAAACACATCAAATCTGTTCCACCCGATAGAACATACTGAGAGTCAGAAGCAATGACAGAAGATGAGGCATCATTTAAGTTTAAGTCAACCTGTCGCCTCACCATCCACCTTCCCGACACAGATGGCTATGAGGCACCGTGTAGGATCTAAATAAAACTTTGCTTATCAACACGAGCATATAAATTACTCGCATATAAACCTATACTATGTTCAAAACATGTATGAAACTTGCGCATATATAAACTTGATGCATGCCCATTGATACACCCATTGATACACCCATTAGGGCTGGACAATGATTCGATATCAATATATATCGCTATAGAATTGTTTTCAGTAACGTGATATGAGTTTTAAACTCATTTCCGGTATTTCGATATAAATTTGCATATATATATATATATATATATATATATATATATATATATATATATATATATATATATAATAATTATATTTTTAAGATCTTATAGATTGCATTAGGGATGTAACGGTATCAGAATTTCACGGTACGGTAATACCTCGGTATGAATGTCACGGTACGGTATTTATTGAATCATTTACAGGAAAAACAAAACTTATGAAAATACTCCAAAAAAGTGCCAAAAGTGTCAATGACATACAAATTAGCCATCTATCTGTAAGCTTTGAAACAGGAACTTCAATTTTAATAACAAAAAAATATTAAACCATGTAAAAAAATAAAGTTTCAATTTAGTATTGTTGAAAACTCATCACATTAAACATTTAATCACTCACTCACTTAGATAGAGATGGGTTTTAAGGAAAATTATCTTATAACTATAATCTGGTAAAAGCTGGTATCTCTGGGTATTTACAATGTCCCCTGCAACAGAAAAAAACCCCTCTCATTTAGGACTGAGGTTTCTGGGACAGAGATATGACTTGGCCCAGGTTGACAGCAGTGGGTAACGTTGTGCATTGTCTTTCCCCCACTTGAGAGGACAAGCCATGAGTGAGATAGAGATCTCTTTGCGGTACAAGTCAATGTCTGCATCAATCTGAACAGTGTGCTGTGTTTCTGCAGTCCCCATGACTGTTATTAGTCGTATTCCCCAACTTGCAGGCACGTGCACACATAGGGCTCAACCTGTGCAGTGCACATGCCCTTTTTAGTCTTGGATAGAAAGTGCCCTTCCAAAATGATCAAAAGTGCCCCCGCGACGCGACACACCCTCCGTGCCACTCTTCAGTAGGCGCGCGACAACACCGCTCTTGAGTATGCGCGCTCAACCCCCCCTCCCCGCTTTACAGTACGCGCGCGACAACACAGCTGATCAGAACACGCGCGACAACACCGCTATTCAGTACGCGCGCGACAACACCGCTATTCAGTACGCGCGCGGCGACAACACCCGCTTTATGTTCGATCATTTCCAGGTCTTTTTCATCCTCGCTTCTAGCAGCACACTTCATTTCCGCATTACTGGATCTGTAGCGACAACAGACCGCAAAGAATGATGGCAACCCCAGGGCTGATGGGAATTGTAGTTTCCACTACCTCCCGTTCGCTTCATTCGCCTGAGCAAATTTTCTCAGAAGACCTATAGTTTTATCGAGTCATGCGACTACGCTAATATCGGAAAAAATTTATATTGCGGTATGACGGTATTTACAATACCGTTACATCCCTAGATTGCATCATTTGTCACTGAGTGACGGTCAGTGCTCAGCCATCAGAAAGAGCATGATGTACGTCATCACGTTGACGTTGACATGCTAAAATTACTTGATTTAAATTTTGTGTTATGTCCACGTGTTCTCAATCATTTCACTTTTTGTGTGTCGAGTATGAGGTTGCTCAATGAGCATGAGCAAAGGAGTCATGGTTTCATAGTGTTTGCACGACTAGCATGACTTTTTTTAGAGCTCAAAATTAACGGTTTACCAAATTTATCTCTATAACCATACAAAACAATAATTATTTCTTAGACACAAATGTTTAATGTGTCAAAACAAGCAAAATATAGCTGTATACTATACTTTTTATTTAATAAAACATTTCTTAAAAAAGAAAGAAAAGCAATTGACTTTTAAAAAAATAACTATTGTCATGTATCAAAAATATTTACAGTAATCTGTCGTGGCTAATGATCATCCTCTCATTTGGTATTCACTTGCTTTCTTCTGCTCACGTGATCACAATTATTTTACTTCTCGATTCTAAGATCACATTTGCACGCATATTGGGTCATCCTTATATTGTCGAACCCTGCTTTTAGGAAAACTACAAAATTGAAAAAAAATTATTTTCAACCAGGCAAAGTGGCTTGTGGGAGTGACTGTCTAACACGCCAAAGCTGAAATCTACCTGAATTTGGCGTGTTGCCGGGTGTTAATGTAAAGCCCTGTGTGTGTGTGTGTGTGTGTGTATATATATATATATATGTCTGTTTGTAAAGGCTAAATACAAAAAAGAGAGTGAACATTTGAAAAAGTTAACAAGTAAAATTTTTTTAAACCTTTTAATTAAAAGAAAAGTTATAAGAGCCTGGAGGTATTATAGACTTTGCAAATTCAGTTTGCAGACATTTGTAGGTACAGACATCTATTGTGTGCGTTCTTGGCAGTTTTTTTATGTCTTTTTAATATTGTCCATATCGATATCGGAATTATATCATATCGACCGAAATTAAGAAGTATATCGTGATATTTGTCATATCATCCAGCCCTATACACACATCTTCTTTATGATCAGTCCATGCGTGATCATAGGGAGAAGTAGAACCAGATGACCAATACTTTTTGGCTAGAAATTGCAACAGCAGTGGGAAAGGACGACAGTTTTTGTAAAAGTTTGGAAAAACCTGAGGGATAAGTTTGTTTAAAAAAAGAGTCCATGCAAAAGTGTAGACCCAGTTGGTTTTAATATTACAGAATGTTTTTCCATCATGCATAGGTTTTACACTAATGTATAGACCTATATTCCAATTTCGAATTTAAAACAATTTACAAGTTACAAACTAAAATTAAGTAACAAAATTTTGCCTAATTACCCTAACCTGCCAAGTTCACCTAATTAACCTAATTAGGCTTTTAAATGTCACTTTAAGCTGTATAGAAGTGTCTTCAAAAATATCTAGTCAAATATTATTTACTGTCATCATGGCAAACAGAAATTAAATCTGTTATTAGAGATGAGTTATTAAAACTATTATGTTTGAAATGTGTTGAAAAAAAAATCTGCTCTCCATTAAACGGGAATTGGGGAAAAATAAACAGGGGGGCTAATAATTCTGACTTCAACTGGAAAGGAATGTATGAATATATGTATCAGTTTACAGTATATTGATGCCCAATTTCTAGGCTTTATTGGTAATAACTAAACTAGCCAGAAAGTCATGTGTGAATTGTTGAGTGGGCAAAATAAAAAATAAAAAACCTCAATATTTTTAGTGAGTGTACTTGTTTTCTGTTTTTATTTATGCCTTAATAAAAAATATAATTGTAGAGCAACCCAAAATCTGTTGCCATTAATATTTAACTTTAATGGGTAGAACTGTCTGAGATATGAAGAAAAGCATGTGATGCATCATTTAGATAAAAAATGTATTTAAAAAATCTTGAATGGTTATAAAAATCTTTATAATTAATTATAAAATAATTAAAAACGATTATCCTGAATGATATTAATGATATGACCTAGTTCCAGAAGCTTTTTACTTCTATGTTTATTTGTCAGATTTTACTGTCGGTTTCTTCTTCTGATCTCTTTATGTGTATGCGTGTTTTTGATATTGCGATATAGGTCCTAAATTTAATACTTAATGGTCTTAAAAAGGTCTTAATAAGTCTTAAATTTGACATTATGATATCTGCAGAAACCCTGAATATAGAAAAAGAAGAATATACTTGTTCTGTCTTGACAAATATTTCTGATTTCGATATTCTCTGTTTTTTTTCTGACATCCAGTCCCATAATGTTCTGTCTCCTCACCTGCTTTGGACAACGTGAAGATGAGTGATCCTCACAAACAAACTGAGCCACAACAGTCAGACAAAGCAAGAAGATCAGGGAATAAGACGGTAACCCTTTCATTCAGGCACCAGGTAGCCTATCTAGTGATATTTGCTGCTAAGTAAACAGGGCAGAGTAACCAGAACAAGGTAAGACAGACCCTTTGGCAGGTTTATTTAAAATGTAATCTTGTTCTAACTATATAACATCATACAATTGTGTCTTAAAGCAATTTATTTAAAGATGAAAGGATAGCTCAATTATGTATTTTCACATGCCAGATATTCTGGAGTTAATTCATACAGTATGACCAATAGTATACATACAGATTTTACTATAAAAGATTGGTTAATTACTGGCAAGTGATAGTTGGACTGCATAGTTAATCGTAAAAAGAAGGCGATCTCGATTCGAACCCCTGAACGTCGATGCGTGAACGACATTTAAATGACCATATTGCAGTTTGGAGTTATGTTTACTACAAGATAGGGTTGTGCCGATTGACACTAGTGTTGTGTATCGATGATAGGGAGAGATATCACAGAGAGCTGAGGCCTGACTATTTTAAAGATGATGTTTGGTTCGTTTCACATTTATGTAGACCTATTACATGTGTTAAATTCATTTTTAAATAAAAGACTTATTATTAATATTATCTTGTTGTTGATGTTATTCTTATCAGAATTAATAATCAATTAACTGTAATTTGTCCAGCTTTAGCTGTGTCCGTCAGCATTGCCTAACCGAGACTTTCAGACTGCAGCAGCAATCATTTAAATTGAAAATTGCCTGCTCAAAGAAAAAAAATACAATGATTTTAAAATTGCAAGGCGAGTATTACCTATATTCACAATTTTTACCAAAATCAGCATGTCAAAAAGAATTTATTTCCCATTCTTTGCATATCAAGTTAATATGCAACTTCACTGTTACTTAAAAATAATAGGCTAAATAACAAAACAGGATTTAATTAACAAACAAGTTATAGGTGCAGTAGGTGATCTGCCAAAATGCTAACCGGTTGGCATAATATCTTTGAAACACAGTCCCTTCCCTGCCATCCAAAGCCACGCCTCCTAAAACACGAATGCTCATCGTAAAGATGGCAGTGGACAACCCACTAGATCATGTCATTCACCATTTATAAATGTAGCTAGTGTTTGGCCGGTGGTGTGCAGGAATTACACTTATTACTAAACCATATTTGCATGCTATTTCACATGAATATTCAGAGTAGTGGTGAACAATATAAAGAGCGCATCACAGGCTGTCATTGTTCAGAAATGACCCAATATAAATACAAAAGCATCTTCAGCTCAGTAAAGTAGGCTAGGCCGAATAGCTCTATTTACTGATGTTTTGTTGTTAAACTAAATATAAATCTACTTTATCAATGCTGTAAAAGGACCTTATGAAACTGAAAATAGTCGCATCAATCTTTCACGGGGAGATTTCAGTGGCTGAACAACACTTCTGTGCAAATAACCCATTTATAACAACACAATCTACATCAGCTCTGTGTGACTAAAAGAGTTTAACACAGAACATGACCTGCCTAACAGAAATACTTCAGTCATGGTATTATTCTTCTTCCAGCGTGCAAAACTCACTCCAATATAGATTCAGGAGTTTAACAGGTTTTTATTCAGCATTTGATTCGCAACTGTGACTGCTCGTCTGCACATAAACGCTCGGCGCACATGCACGCATCCACACGCAAATGGTGAATCTGCATGAAGAGATGCCCAGTGGTTCAAATCTACATTTGCTGACAGCTTGAACTACTTATAAGAATTATGAGAATTGTCAGCCCGACAATATTTAATTGGATGAACATGTTTTAGTTTTATGCCTTACCCAGAATATAAAAATACATATAAACACATTTAGATCATTTTCTTTAATCTTTACTTTTGGACTGTGAAGAGACTTTCGACCAGCACAACACATGATTCTGAAGATGATCACCTACTGCAGCTTTAAATAGACTTAAAAAAATAAAATAAAACCAAAAATGAAAACTTTAGAACTGAAAGTGGCTCAGATGCTCTGGAATAAATGGTGTTGCAGTAATGCACAATTGTTGGTCACCTGAGACTCCTTTTATAACAGCACTCTCACAAGATTATCTCTTGCTTTCACAAAAAGTTTTTTATCTTTTATTTATATTTGTTACTAATAGCCTATTTTAGTTTTGCCTACGGGTAAAGGAAGCCTATGGACTTTTTAAATTTGTTTTTAGTGCATATATTTACTGATTTGTCAAATACCCAGAATATACAGGGTGTCCGCAGGGGTTGTGAAAGGTAGTAAATGAAATTAGTCAAAATTAAGGGCATTAAAAAGTATTAAAAAGTAGTTAATGTCATCTGACGAGGTATTACATTTTCGAGCTCAAGATAAATTTTTAGATTTTTAGATACATTTTCAGTTTGTGTTGAGTACAGGCCTTTATTCTAAAATTTGCGTGGATTTATTTAAATGTTGAGAGTAGGACCGGAGCGATATCGTGAGGTGGTATGGTAACTTGGCAACAAAGCCGCAACGTCAACACACCAGGGCTCAAAATTGTGACTATTCTGGTTGCATATGCGCCCAAAAATTAGGCTATGCAACCTCATAATATATTTGGGAGCATGTGTGCGACTGCATATAATGGTTGTAGTGCGACCTGCTTAGATTTTTTCTAAAGATGTGCTGAATCGCTTTTCCCGGCCATTAAAATGGTTCATATTAGCTGTCAATCACTTAAGGCTTTCCGCTGTCAGATGACAGGGAGCTTTTGTGACTGCAGGAATTGCAAACGCCTGAAGAATGAAAAGTACACAGGTTTGCAAATCCCACCTAAAGTTACAAATAATGGCACAGATGACCACTATCATGTGGTGAATGTTGATCCACCAACCGAGATCGAGTGTTTTCGGAGAAGGTGGCCGAATCTGGATGCGTTGCATTCACTGCGTGTTCAGCACAAATGTCCGCTAAATGTCAAATCTAATACTGTACACATCATCGCCAAAGAAGCAGGCCTTCTAAGTTTACACTGAAACTGCAGCTCATAACAAAGAACCGCATTGCGCTGTTGGTCATCGCGAGAATCCTGCTCTGCCTGCTCATTTATTGGGTCGGCTGACTCGCCTGCTTTATTCCACAAACACAGAAAAATGTAAATCAGCTCATAACTAGTGTGAGCATTTACAATGACACAAACCAAAATCAATACTTGCAAAGAGTGGCAGAAGTGAGACTTTTTTTTGAGATGTATATTCTTTTTCTATTTAATTACTGATGACTGTTTGCAGCTTTTAGCCTTGAATTGAATGATTTATTATAATCTTTTGTTTGTTTTGTAGTAGAAATATTATTCATTAAATTAACTCGCATATAAAAAAACATATTTTTGTTTGATGTAAACTATACATTTATTCTTCATGAAGTAACAGTAGGACTTTATATAGCAGATAACCCACATTCAAGGCAGCATGATAATCACAAATGTAATTCTTTGTTAGTATTATTGTCATCATTGATTCAGCACGATTGTCTAACCGTGCTGAGAACGGTGTGTAATTGTGCCGCACTGATCCAGGCTCAGTGGAGAAACAACCATAACCGTACTGAACTGTTCTTAGAAGAGCGGCTATTGATATTAATGACATGCATAACATTGATTAAAAACTATGAACAAAGGCCCATTGTGACATCTAGATTAATCCCTCTGCTTTACTTAAATGTATATGTTATCTGCAATATGTTATTGCATTTAGAAAGATTTAATTTACGCCACTACAGTTGCAGCTCTAAGTCGTGCTGGTATTACATTTTTTTTGAAGGCATTAAAAAAGGTAGTAAAAGGTATTAAATTCAACTTAAGAAGTTCTGTATATAACCTGAAATAAATATGTTTGTTTTATTTGTGTTTAATTCGATGGAATGATAAACATGGACATGGGTGTTATTCAAAACATGACCTATTTATTTTTAAATATATTATATTTATATATTTAAAATGTTTTATTTAATTGTTTAAACCATATTACATAAATTTACAACTACTATTTTACCATTTGTTTTGGCTTTAGTTATTAAACAGATTATTAATAAATAATCAAAGAACATTTTACTGAGCTCAGTCAATAGTTTTGTCTGTAGGTCTAGTCAAAAGTCTAATACAATTAGAGCCATGGCTGCAACGAGTCGGCAACACTGTGTCTAAAATGAAACTCAGAAAACAATAAACAGGATTATTCCAAGCACAACATTGTGTTAGATTTTAGCAAATACAAATGTAACCTTGTTGATTATCACTTATGTGACTATGATCAGACCTGCCGCACTCAACTGAACAAAACATGGACAAATAAAACTCTATCACAGAGAAATAGTCATCCGCGGGGGTCCTTCTCTCATCTAAACAGGACATTAATGCATCTTTGTTTCTTATGTGTTTATCATTGTAGGTGTCCCCAAAGGTGTGTGTGTGTATCACCAGAGTCCTCAAAGTGTAGCTAAAGCAGTGTGTGTGTATCACCAGTGTCCCCAAAGGTGTGTGTGTATGTCACCAGTGTCCCCAAAGGTGTGTGTGTGTGTATCACCAGAGTCCTCAAAGTGTAGCTAAAGCAGTGTGTGTGTATCACCAGTGTCCCCAAAGGTGTGTGTGTGTATTACCCGAGTCCTCAAAGTGTAGCTAAAGCAGTGTGTGTGTATCACCAGTGTCCCCAAAGGTGTGTGTGTGTATTACCCGAGTCCTCAAAGTGTAGCTAAAGCAGTGTGTGTGTATCACCAGTGTCCCCAAAGGTGTGTGTGTGTGTATTACCCGAGTCCTCAAAGTGTAGCTAAAGCAGTGTGTGTGTATCACCAGTGTCCCCAAAGGTGTGTGTGTGTGTATCACCAGAGTCCTCAAAGTGTAGCTAAAGCAGTGTGTGTGTATCACCAAGGTCCCCAAAGGTGTATGTGTGTATTACCCGAGTCCTCAAAGTGTAGCTAAAGCAGTGTGTGTGTATCACCAAGGTCCCCAAATGTATGTGTGTATCACCAGAGTCCTCAAAGTGTAGCTAAAGCAGTGTGTGTATCACCAAGGTCCCCAAAGGTGTGTGTGTATCAACAGAGTCCCCAAAGGTATGTGTGTATCACCAGAGTCCTCAAAGTGTAGCTAAAGCAGTGTGTGTGTATCACCAAGGTCCCCAAAGGTGTGTGTGTATCAACTGAGTCCCCAAAGTGTAGCTAAAGCAGTGTGTGTGTGTGTATCAACAGAGTCCTCAAATGTGTGTATTTCCACTGTAGTCTAAACTAAATTAATTATAGACACTCCTCTTTCAACTGATCATTTGTATAAAGACTTTCCCAGTAATTGTTTTCACTGAGAAACGTGTCTTATGGCGCATGTAAGTAGTTAGTGTATATGAATTTGAACTTCACAACCCTTGTTTTATACAGTATGGGTTTTAGTGTGAATGGATTTTAGATGTACTATATTAACCATCATATGACTTATCAGTAGAGTTTCATCACTTCTCATATCATTGGATATTAATGTGTCCATTGAGCTTCATAAACTCACTGTAAGGTCATCCATTTACTTCTCCCTTACTGTTTTTTAAAATTAGTTTGTATGTATTATTCTGCTAACATGCTGTCTGTCACATACTATTTATGAGAGAAATATGTCATTTCATGAACAATACTTGACACCAAATGACCTTCTGACACCAGATTGAGTTATTTGTGAAGGAAGAAATGTAATTGTCTATTTTCAGTGATCTTATTTACTTTATCATATGTCTCTCTGCACTAACATTATTATAATTATTAATAATATTATATTAGAAATATTCAGATAACCGAGTCCTGAAAGTATACTTTAACCTGAGTTTGTGTATAACTGCGGTCCTCAAAGTGTGACTATACCGGAGTTTGTGTACATGTCCCCAAAGGTGAGTTATAAAATACTGTCCTCATTTTGAAGGTAATTTGTCAGGTCTTTATAGAAGTATTTTTTTGCAAATATCAACTGATATTCATAATAAGCACATTTTTAGTAGTGCAGTCATGTCTTTCTTTTGTCTCTAGACCCTTCAGAAAGGGTAGTCCCCAAAGGTAGGGTGTTGAGTCATGTGTCCTCATTGGTTTGTTAGGTGGGTATGTGTGTGTGTGTGTGTGTGTGTGTGTGTGTGTGTGTGTGTGTGTGTGTGTGTGTGTGTGTGTGTGTGTGTGTGAAAAGTTATTGCTCTATAAAATAACTGTTCAAAATTAGTTTATAATTTAATTTAAGAATTTATTCTAGTGATTTTATTGATGAATTTTCAGCTTCATTTCTCCAATCTACAGAGTCACATGATCCTTTAGAAATCACTCTAATTTGAATCATTATTAATATTATTTTTATATTAATTAATTAATTAATTAATTAATTAATTAATTAATTAATTAATTAATTAAATAAATTTATTTATTAATTAATTTATTTATTTATTTATTTATTTATTTATTTATTTATTATTTTTATGGTACTAGTTATACAAGCAATAATGACCGGAGTAATAATTTCATTTGAATTTATATCCAATAAGTAATAAATAAATATTTAATAAATAAGTATGTTAGTGTGTGTGTGTGTGTGTGTGTATATATATATATATATCAAATATCTGCTCTAGAGTTTTACCATTTTTTTAAAAATGGCAAGTATATTGAATTGAACATAACATTTTTAAAAAAAAAAAGTGAAAGCCCAGCTTATGAAAACCATATTTTTCTATAAAATCAAACATCATACTCATTAAAACATCTAAAACGGTAAGTGTTTACTTTCATGACTAAGGAAAGGGTGGAAACTCACTCCGCTGAAGACCCACATATTTCATTTCCTTTCATTTATCAATTCAGTTTTAATTTCAAGCAAATGAATAAATGAAAAAATAATAATGAAGTGTGTTAAAAAAAAACTGAGTTATATCCAAAAACACATGTCATGTGCCCCAAATGTCTCCAAAACCCGACAGGTGGACAAATCTAAACTTGTTTTTATTAAAACAAACATAAATGTGCATATAATAAATAATACCGCTAATAACAATAACATTATACAAATGCAGATTGTTGTGAATAAACTGAAAAAAGCCTCCCTGAGATGAAGAAGGCATGAAGGCAGTGGTTTTTATATTTGTAACTTTAAAATTTTTTCATATGTAAAGATATTTGTGTATTGCTGTGCATCCCCCCTTCCCCCTTCTTCGCAGGGTCCCCAAGTGCGCACGGGCCCCTGGGCCTGTGCCCATAATGCCCATTGGTTAATCCGGCCCTGGTCAGCATGATGTAGGCTTATAGTTACAATAATAATATGTAATAATACTGATATTTATACATGATAAAACTAGTGTGCAACTTAAGCCAAACTAATACTGTTTTTTTACATTTAGTTTTGTAGTTTGGGCCCAAACAAATATCTGTTGCAGTTTTTAATCGTTTAAGTTCATTTGATTGACCAATGTACAGTCTTTAAGCTATGTTTGATGTTTCAGTGTTGAGTTAAAAAATTTCAAGGGTCTCTGACACGATGCTTTTATTATTCATCTTTATTTTGTTAATCAACATTAACTGTGTGCATCAGCAGGCAGTTTTGGATAGGTTCATTATTTAATATAGGCTCCCTCAAAACACACAGGCACACAAAAGATGGACTTCCAACGTGGATTATAATTGTATTATAATAATAAAATAAATTATTATTATTATTTTTTTTTTGTCAACTCTCATTATTTCCTATATATGGCTTTTGTGCTTTTATAGCAGGGGTCACCAACCTTTTGGAAACTGAGAGCTACTTCTTGGGTACCGATTAGTGTGAAGGGCTACCAGTTATTAAATAAAAACAAAAAATTATTGACTTTTAATTATATGTTATTATTAATAATATTTATATATGTGAAGACATTGATCATGTTAATGATTTCTCACAGTAGTTGTCAAAGTAGGCGCCTCACAGCAAGAAGGTTGCTGGGTTGCAGGTTCGAGCCTCAGCTCAGTTGGTGTTTCTGTGTGGAGTTTGCATGTTCTCCCTGCGTTCGCGTGGTTTCCTCAGGGTGCTCCGGTTCCCCCACAGTCCAAAGACATGCGGTACAGTTAAATTGGGTAGGCTAATTGTCTGTAGTGTATGAGTGTGTGTGTGAATGTTTCCCAGAGATGGGTTGCGGCTGGAAGGGCATCCGCTGCGTAAAAAACTTGCTGGATAAGTTGGCGGTTCATTCCGCTGTGGTGACCCCAGATTAATAAAGGGAGTAAGCCGACAAGAAAATGAATGAATGTTTTTAACGTTTTTTTTTAAATATATAACTTTACACCAATATATAAAATTTACACCAATGCAAGTGTGATTTAAAAAGAATACCTATAAAAATATTAGATGCAGCTTACTCATATGTGGAGCTATGGTGAGCTATTTTTAGAACAACTCATGTGATCTTGGCGGGCACCATGTTGGTGACCCCTGTTTTATAGAATAGGAGTTGGTATACATATTCAAGGGCGTGCACAGATGGGTAGCATTTTGATTGAATATAGTGGGTCGCTCTGTCCCAAAATGCCAGGGCTGATTTTTTGTCCCAGTCCGTCCCTGAGCATAGCAGCCCATCGATTGCTCCACAACAGTGTCACAAAAATTATGCTATATTTACGTGAGTATCTGCAGCTGTATCCCTTTTAGACTTTATCCCTGTCTGCTGCACAACTGTTGAGAAATAATGCAGAGCGAAACGAGCAGCTGTCGGGCTCTGATGTCAGCCAACAGAAACGCATCTCACACTGTTTTCCAGATTCTGTGACAGGAATGTAAATAGTCGCCATTAATCCCCGTCTTGGTGGGATTACCGATCAACAGGCTCAAAGACGAGGCTGTCAACAGTCAGCGCCAGTGTGTAATCCCACATCTGATCCACTGGCTGACTTCTCCACTCGCAGCTAATTATACATCCTGCAATACACCAAACATTTCCATTCTCTCACACACAAGCACACTAGTGTTCAGACTGCGCTCTTTCATTGCTCTAGAGGAGAATTTAATGCGCGATTAAAGTTGAATGCTTTATCAAGATCCCAAGTGTCAATATACAAAAACACAGTTGGTAAGGAAGAATTAAAGGTGCAGGATGTCAGTTTGACTCCCAGTGGTTTAACTAGGTACTGCACACCTGGTTTAAAACACACGCAAGCGCAGGTGGCCTGATTGACCACACCAAGAGCCAAGGCTGGAGTGGCTCTTCTTTTTCAAGCTTTAGACTAGAGGTCTGCATAATAAATGATATATAATAATAATAATTATATAATTATATATATATTATATAATAATACATTTCTAAATAAAGCGCGGGAGCGGTCGGTAACGGGTTTAATTTGAGACGAGAGCAGGCCGTCTAGCAATATTGCTCCCGACTCCCGAGCAAGCACGCGTATGTATGTGTGTAAATGAAATAGCGCGATGCTGTGTTTAGCTTGTTTGTTGCTGTGTGTGTGTGTGTGTGCACGCACAAATGAGAGGTTTGTGTGTGTTAGTGCGCGCGCGCGTGAATGAGAGAGAGAGCTTTGTGTGTGTGTGTGTGCTTGGTGCTTATGTGTGTGTGTGTGTTTATACAGACAGCTTGTTATAGGCTGTCTGGACTCTGTATAGCTGGGTGGTCTTCGTTTTTGTTCTCCTCCCGCTCTTTAGCGACATTAAACAAATGCTGTATGTAAGCGGGAGCGGTCGGGTTCGGGCTAAAACCTGGCGGGTGCGGGTGGGAGCAGGATTCAAAATTTAGTCCCGCGCAGATCTCTACTTTAGACCAGCCCACATCAGTTCACGGCTGACTATTAAAATAGGATCATTTCCAATTCAGTTTTTAATGACACTATCACGTCTTTTTCAAGGAAACAGCTGCTTTAGAACTTCAAATGTTTTTCAAAAATATGAGAAAATTAAAGAGCACCTATGGTGAAAAATCTACTTTTCAAGCTGTTTGGACAGACATGTGTGTAGGTATAGAATATATACTGTCATATTGGGGTGATATAAACACACACAGTCCTTTTTTTAAATTTAACAATATAAAAATGGTGGACCAATTGGAGCAGTTTTTAGATCGACCGCAACTTGACGTATGAGTGCAGTCCCCCTGCCCACCAATATTGATTGACAGCCGCGCGTCACCATATCCTCATATCCTGTTGCTTCACGTCTGCCATTTTTACCGTGAGAGTCAAAGCGATGTCACTAAAGGAACACCCTTGCTCTATTTTTACATGTAAGGCTCATTGGGCTCAACACAAGATCAACATTCAGCAGCACAATTAATCGTTAAAAAAACGCGATCTCGATTCGACCCCCTAGACGATCTTAATCCAGAATTTCTACGATTCTGTCAATCATATTTTCAAGTTCAGGAGAGAAGAAAAGGCGGCTGCACGAGTCTTTTCATTGTTTCACACACGTTGCTCAGTGACATTGACACCTCCAAATGATGTTGAATGAGTCACATACTGTATTTATAAGGTATAATTCACCTAAAAATGTCATTTTTGTCTTCATATAATGATGTTTTCGCGGCTGGGAAAATCACACGTGTCATGAGCTGCTGATCGTGAGCTGTTATAGAGAGGGCGCTTTAGTGAACAGAACCTGCATATGTTGTGAGTAACAGGTAATACAGTTGTAAATAATATTCTGTTTGTTGCACAGAGTGATCGTTTGGGAGCCGCGCGAAGTATGAACAAGCACTTAGCAGTCAAAATGAAACCAAAAGTGTGCACTTCATTTAAATCAGTGGTGTCAAACTCCATTCCTGGAGGGCCGAAGCCCTGCACAGTTTAGTTCCAACCCTTCTCCAACACACTTACCTGTAGGTTTCAAACAAGCCTGAAAGACTCAATTAGTTTGATCAGGTGTGTTTAATTAGGGTTGGAACTAAACTGTGCAGAGCTGCGGCCCTTTTGGAACTGAGTTTGACACCTGTGATTTAAATGATCATATCGCATTATGATTACGGCAAGCATTTGAAATGTTTTTTTTTTCATAGTGAACCCACAGTTGTGCATGAAAATAAATGTTTACAATGTCAGTTTAACTACTGTAGCCTTTATATAGTTGAATATAATCTGATAATGGAAAATGTCTGATTTTACCAGTGAATAAAATTGTCTGATATGACAGATTGCTAGCATATATCTCAAACATAATAATTCAACAGTTATTATAAGTAGAATAGAATTATTTATAGAAACCAGTAGACCTACACATAATATTATTATCGATGTTGTGCTATATGTTTGTTTTTACCATACCTTTATTTTACATATACAGAATCGTGAGAAAATCGTGATCTTTATTTCAAGCAAAAAAAATTGCGATTCTCATTTTAGCCAAAATCGTACAGCTCTACATTCACCACATGATCGCTGTAATCGGAATTATTGTTTGTAACTTAGTTTGTTTGTAGCTAGGTTTGCAAACGTGTACTTTTCATTGTGTCTTTCCTAAACTTCAGCCGTTTTTTGCATTTCTCGCGCTCACAGAAGCTCCCTGTGATCTTAACTAGGTGCAGCTGAAAAGTGCGAGCACCTTTGCCTCACATGAGTGTCACTCCATTTGCAAATAAAATAACAAACTTGCCTGCAGGTCGCATACCAGAAGCGCCATGCATTTTAGAATTCTATAGGTTTCTAATCAGGGTATACACAACATCGCTTCAAGTCGGCGGCTGTCCGTGGCGCCCAGCCACTATTCGGGACACTTAATGTTTCTGCCGCACCACAGAGCTCCATCTGAATAGTTTTATTTTAAATAACATGCGAATATGCGTGTCTGGTGTGCCGTGTCACGGCTCTAAGCGGGTCATCCGGTGCCTCAGTCAAAGTTAATTCAGTGTGGGTGGTTATTAGTCTCGGTGTAGAAGCTCAGAACTTTAAACTAGCACACAGTTGGCTGTAAAACTACACCACTTTGTTACGTTGGGCAGGAATTTTAAACAGATTTTAATGTAAAGCAACACACACCTAAAACAGCAACCTGTGTACACGCCCCCAAAATAACACTTTTAAACACACTATAATAAAAAAATCTGAACTGTGTTTTGAACTGAACCAAAACTGGCACACTCAGAAGAGCCATAATATTAATATTTAATCATAAAAAAGGGGTAAACTACGTGCCCTTTAAAGGGGAGCTAAATCTCCAACACTGTTCTTTAAAACAGTGGTCCCCAACCTTTTTATTACCGTGGACCGGTCAACGGTTGTCAATTTTACAACGGACCGGTGTGGGCCGGGAGTTGGAGGGGAGGGGGGGTATTGGGGGGGTTAGGGGTCTTCACATGTCCACAGCTGCTGCGCTCGTGCATCCAGGTTAATCATGAACAACTCAGTGCGCATGCGCTAGTTGGACTATCGCGGTCTGATTATGTTTCAATCAAGGCTTATATGCATCAAATACATAACATCTGTGCCAAACATCTCAACTGACAAACATATTAACAATAATACAACTGTATAGCCGAATTAAATGAATGCATTGGCATGTTACAGCCCTAATGAGTATGATTATGTGAAATTATGTGCATTTCACATGGCGTTTATTGTCATACTACTGAAAGCAGCAGCAGATAGTTCACCTCTGATCTTGAATATGAAATAAACTGTTTGAGATTGAACTTTAGAACTGAGACTTGGTTAAATGACCAAAACAAAGACAGACGTTCCCGACACGGAAAACACACATTCAAAGCACAATAACTAACTTCAGCATTACTTTTCAGATAAACAAGAGTCAACTGTTTACTGAACAGGGCCGTATCATCTCCAGCGTTTACTTTTTAAAAAGGTATCACCCAGTGACAGCTTTCATACCTTGATTTCTGACAGTGTACTGTTGCTTTAAGAGAGTTTCTGCAGAATTATGATTATAATTTTTTTACTTGCTTTCTTGTTTATAATAAACAGTACAGATGTGCCACTTTATACTTTTAATTAACCAGTGTGCATACAGTTGAAGTCAAAATTATTAGCCTCCCTGTAAATTTCCATTTTTTTAAGTGAAGTTTCCCAAACTAATTTCGAGAGGAGCATGTGATAGGATTGACTACAGCTGATCCCTATCACTAATCACTAACTAGCCAATCGGATCACTCTAAATTCAATATAAATACCCAGCCTAAACTTCATTCCTCATCTTCGTTTTGGAAAACCCCCCCATACTTCCCTTCTCCCTCCTCCTCAGTTTGGGCGACACGCAGGTTTGGTGGCTAGCACTGTTGCCCCACAGCAAGGAGGTCATTGGTTCAAAGCTGAGCCAACCGATACTCTCTGTGCGGAGTTTGCATGTTCTCCCCGTGTTCGCGTGGGTTTTCTCCGGGTACTCCGGTTTCCTCCCACACTCAAAAACTATGCAACAAAAGTTAAAGTCACAAGCACCTACAAACTAGCGCAAACAGTGATTTATTTTGGGGAGCTATCGAGAACTACCTGATCTCATATCCCTCCTAATGCTTATTGTCCAGGCGGGAGCCTTGGGCTCATCTATCACCGAGCTCAGGGTTCTCTCCCGGGACAGCATGCCAAACTAGCTTAAATAGTCAAGCAGTATCTAAATTCTTGAAATATGTATTTCCCAAATTATGTTGAACAGAGCATAGAATTGTTCACAGTATTTCCTATAATATTTTTTCTTCTGGAGAAATGCTTATTTGTTTTATTTTGGCTAGAATAAAAGCAGTTTTTAATAAAAAAAAAAAACATTTTAAGGTCAATATTATTAGTCCTCGATTGTCTACAGAACAAATCATTGATATACAATGACTTGCCCAATTATCTTAACCTGCCTAGTTAACCTAATTAACCTAGTTAAGCCTTTAAATGTCACTTTAAGCTGTATTGAAGTGTCTTGAAAAATATCTAGTCAAATATTATTTACTGTCATGATAGCAAAGATAAAATAAATCAGTTATTAAAAATGAGTTATTAAAACTATTATGATTAGAAATGTGTTGAAAAAATCTCCCCGTTAAACAGAAATTGAGGACAAAAATACACAGGAGGGCTAATAATTCTGACTTCAACTGTGTGTATATATGTAATATATCATTACAGGCACCCAAAAAGGCAAAGAAGCGGGCCGAAGGAGCCAACTCCAACGTCTTCTCCATGTTCGAACAAGCTCAGATCCAGGAGTTCAAAGAGGTACAAACCGAGCACGCCATTTGACTCTAATTGCTCTGACAATTGTCTTTATGGTGACACTTTCAGCAGTGATATTATTGAGCATCTACAAGCGAGATTCCTGCAACATGTCAGCGCTCATCATCACTAGTGAATAATTCATAAGGTGTCAGAAACGATTAGCACAGATTTAGGCCCTGAACAAACACTCACTCGAACCTGCTGTCAAACCCATGAATGTTGCGTGAAAAATGCGGCAGGACAGACGTTTTCTCTGGTCTCAAAGCGGCTGTAAAAAGATCAGGACAAACAGGATAAGCGTGACACTGATCCGAGATGGCAGTGATGAGAGAGTGTGTAGACAAATGCAAACCGTCTTTCTCTCTCTCTCTCTCTCTTTCTTTCTTATTAGAATGTAAGTACAAAACCATTTCAAGACATAAGTCCAGACAGTGCTTAAAAAATAATTTTAGCCTGTTTTTAAAACAAAGCCCACATAAACAGTCACCAAGAGCCAAAAAGATGCCCAATCACATGAGAAGATAATCAAAGTATTACTTAAACAATGCAGAGTTAAAGCCAAAATTATTATTACATTTTTTTCCCATAATTTTCCAAGTGATGTTTAACAGAACAAGAACATTTTCACAGTATTTCTTAATATATGTACAAGGGTTGGACAATGAAACGGAAACGCCTAGCTTTAGAACATAACAATTCATTGGTGAAGGGCAGAGATGCCCAAAGTTTGCCAATTGTAACCTTTGATTTGGCCCACCATCCCATCTGAGAATGATAGAGGGGTTTTTGTTTGTTCGTTCGTTCGTTCGTTCGTTCGTTCGTTCGTTCGTTCGTTCGTTCGTTTGTTTGTTTGTTTGTTTGTTTGTTTGTTCGTTCGTTTGTTTTATTTCATTACAAAAAAGCTGATTAATATTAAATATATCACTTAAATATAAGTCCAAATGTCTTGTAACTAAAGAGAGATCATTTTGATTAAAATCGCTTTTAATCATTTTGATCAATAATCCAGACTGCTGAACGCATCACTGGCCCTACTCTTCCTACACTTCAAGAACTGTACTCTTCCAGAGTGAGTAAAAGGGCTTGCAAAATCACTCTGGACACCTCGCACCCAGCACACTACCTGTTCAAACTGATACCGTCTAGTCGACGCTTCAGAGCACAAAAACAGCCAGACACAGGAAAAGTTTCTTTTCTCAGGCCATCTACCTTATGAACAGTTAAAGAGTCCCCTTACTGTGCAATAAACATGTGCAATACTTTCTCATACGCACTTGTACACAGCACCTTATAACAGTTTACAATGCAATACTTTCTCCATTCGCATTTGTACCTGTATATTTATAACAAATCAGTACATACAACTCAACATCCAGATTTTCTTTGACTAACTGCATCTCTGTTTAATGTTTATTGTATTTTTTTCTATATGTGTGTTGTCACTTTATGGTCACTGGAAGCTTCTGTAGCCAAAACAAATTCCTTTTGCGTGTGTAGCACACTTGGCAATAAAACTGATTCTGATTCTGATAAATGAATATGAGTTTTTAAAACGTAAATAGTGTCACTCGACAAATAGAGGAATATGCAAAAGGTAGAGGAAAACGTTTTCAGATACGTTCCGCCAAAACACCTCAAAGTGGCTCAATAATATTTAACATCGGCCATGGCAGATGTTCAACTTCACTTTCATGTTCATCAAACCACTCCTGCTGTGTGTATTGGTGCATTATCTACCGGATACACACCACCCCCTTCAGGATACAATGTTTGAACCATTGGGTGCACATGGTCCTCCAGAATTGTGCCCATAGTGATGTGCCAATCTAGCCCAAGTATTGGGCCTAGAGAATGCCATGATGTTGCAGCCCAAACAATCCCTGATCCACACCCCATGCTTCACTCTGGGCATCAATATTCTGAGTGCTACGCTTCTTTGTGGCTTCTCTAGTCAACACCATAACTCTCCCGGATGTGGGAAAGACAGTGAAGGTGGACTCATCAGAGAACAATGCAAGTTTCACATTGTCAACAGCTCAAGATTTTTATTGCTGGCACCAGTGAAACTGACATTTGGCATTGGCACAAGTGACCAAAGGTTTGGCATAGCAGCCCAGCCATTTATATTGACCCTGTGGAATAAAATAAAATAAAATAAAATAAAATAAAATAAAATAAAATAAAATAAAATAAAATAAAATAAAATAAAATAAAATAAAATAAAATAAAATAAAATAGAAAAGAAAATATAAAATTAAATAAAAGAAAAAAAGAAAAGAAAAGAAAAAATAAAATAAAATAAAAAAGAAAAGAAAAGAAAAGAAAAGAAAAGAAAAAAGAAAAGAAAAAAGAAAAGAAAAGAAAAGAAAAGAAAAAAGAAAATAATATAAAATAAAATAAAATAAAATAAAATAAAATAAAATAAAATAAAATTAAATTAAATTAAATTAAATTAAAATTATTTTAATTTAATTTAATTTAATATTGAATTAAATTACTTTATATAATGAAGACTATGTAGTGTAATTTTATTAAACACTGTCAGGCTTTCCAGAAACCATAAAGCACTGATTATTTCACTTTTATCTTTACTCTGTTGTATTTAATAATGCTTGCAATGTGTTTATTATTTTATACATGATTCCCTCCAATTCAAAATCATCATAATCAATCCAAATTAATTAACTCTTTCCAAATATATGCATTTAAGTCAACTGGTGAAATTGTACTTGTTTATCAATATACAATGCAGAAAAATCTAATATTGTCAGATGTTTACAATATTGATGATCCCAGTTGAAAGTGCAAATAAATATTAACTTCTAGTTGATCATTTGGAAAAGTGGCAGAAGGTCTGTTGAACTGCATCCCAATCATAACAAATACTGAAGAAGACCTACTGGAACCCGCATGGACCCAAGATTCTCATAGAAATCAGTCAAGTTTGGTGAAGGAAAAATCTTGGTTTGGGGTTACATTCAGTATCGGGGTGTGCGAGAGATCTGCAGAGTGGATGGCAACATCAACAGCCTGAGGTATAAAGACATTTGTGCTGCCCATTACATTACAAACCACAGGAGAGGGACAATTCTCCAACAGGATAGCGCTCCTTCTCATACTTCAGCCTCCACATCAAAGCTCCTGAAAGCAAAGAAGGTCAAGGTGCTCCAGAATTGGCCAGCCCAGTCACCAAACATAACCATTATTGAGCATGTCTGGGGTAAAATGAAGGAGGAGGCATTGAAGATGAATCCAAAGAATCTTGATGAACTCTGGGAGTCCTGCAAGAACTCTTTCTTTGCCATTCCAGATGACTTTATTAATCAGTGATTTAAGTCATTGCAGAGATGTATGGATGCAGTCCTCCAAGCTCATGGGAGCCATGCACAATATTTATTCTGTCTCCACTGCAGCATGACTTTATATTCTATACTGGACATTATTTCTGTTTAATGACAAGGCTTTTGTCTCAGCAGAGTCAGACCTTACTGTCCTAATTAAATAATTAAAAATCAAGGCATGATCATATTTATTTTAGTAAAATAAGTGTAATCTAGAGGCTTTTGCCTTTGCCCACTTCTTATACCAAATAATCAACTAGAAGTCAAGTTGTTATTTGTTGTTCCTAAAACTTGTGTGGGCGACAAGACTTTTGTCAGGGAGTGTATATGAAAAAATATACAATTTCTAAGGATAAAAACATTATTTAGTGATACTAGAATGTTATGTTTCACCTTTAACAAACACTGCATTCTGCGCACACACAGTTTTTTTTGCCTCTTTTTGATCCGTCTCAGGCTTTCACTATCATGGACCAGAACAGAGACGGCTTTATCGACAAGAATGACCTGCGGGACACGTTCGCAGCTTTAGGTGGACTCTAATAATCTCTGCTATATGTGTCTGTCCTTCTGCATTGGTGTTTGAAGTGTGTGTCTGACCTCTGACCTCTACAGGCCGGCTGAACGTCAAACAGGAGGAGCTGGATGAGATGCTGAAGGAGGCTCCGGGACCCATCAACTTTACCGTCTTCCTCACCATGTTTGGAGAGAAGCTTAAAGGTAAAGAGGCTGAGGTGCTACTGAGAAGCTTTATATTATGTAGGAATTTTTTGTTACCTTAAAAAAGATGCTAGTGAGAAAACTATTCAGTCAGTTGTTATGAGACAAATTTCAAGCTACTGATTGTAGACTAGTTTTTTTTTTTTTTACTTTTTTGTACATTGGCTACATTGGCCTGTGACTAAGATTTTAAGTGAACTTAAACTATTTGGGAACACAAAAGTACACAGCAGCATTGCAGCTTTAACGAAGATTAATTGTGTTTATTTATACAATAAAGACTACACTGTGTTATTTTACATTTAATATGTTGAATTTCTGTACCTCGATAATGAAAAACTCCACCGAAAAACTATAAAGCGCTGTTTATTTCATATTTACTTTTGTACTACACTGTTAAAAAAAGAGGTCTGGCACTATTCAGAATTCCTTTTGAGCCAAATTTGCCTTCAACAATACAGAACGTTGTGGCTTTTACTACATTATTGGCTAGGAGGCTTATTCTCCTTAAATGGAAACATCTCCACCTTCACATGACAGATGGATAAAATAATTTTTTTGTGTTTAAAATTGGAAAAAAGGTTTTCATTAAGAGGGTCTTTAAAATCCTTTTACAAAACATGGAAACCCGTGTTGAATTATATTGACACTATTGATCTTGAAGCAGAAGAGCAATAAAGGTTTTTATTTTTAAATTTTTTTAGTTTTTTTATATTTTTATTATTATTTTTTGTAGTTTTTTTTTTGCTGTTGTTGTTTATATATTTATTATTTATTATTATTTACATTTATTGTGTCATTTTATAACTCTATATTTTTTTTCTGATGGTCATTGGTTCTTAGTTGTGAAAAAGCAGAACAGTGTATTACTTATTTCTGTATGTATATGATATTGTATCTGCAGAAAATGTTAATAAATACAGTTGGCAAAAAAAAAAGGTCTGTAAAAAAAAGTCAAGGCAACAAATATTTTTATGTTGATTTAACTTATTTTAGGGATATATTAAGTATAAAGTAATGAATATAACTTAATATCTTAGTCAGTTTGGTGTAAGTTGAGACGACTAGAGACGACAAGAAAAGTTATTCATTCATTCAATATCTACCGCTTTTCTGGGGCCGGGTCACAGGGGCAGCAGTCTTAGAGAACCCCAGACTTCCCTCTCCTTGACTCCGAGCTCCTCCCGGGTGACAGAGCTCCTCACCCTATCCATAAGGGTATGCCCTGTCACCCTGTGAAGGAAACTCATTTCAGCCGATTTTATCTGAGATTATGTCCTTTCAGTCATGACCCAAAGCTCATGCCATAGGTGAGAGTAGGAACGTAGATTGACTGGTAAATCAAAAGCTTTGCCTTTCGGCTCAGCTCCTTCTTTACCACAATGGACCAGTACATCGACCGCATTACTGCTGCCGCTGAAGCAAAACGCCTGTCAATCTCACGTTCCATCCTTCCCTCACTCATGAACAAAACCTCAAGATACCTCCACCTGGGGTAAGGACTTTCCTCCAACCTGGAAATGGCAAACCACCTTTTTCCAGTGGAGCACCATGGCCTCGGACTTGGAGGTGCTGATTCTCATCCCAGCCATGTTCCACTCGGCAGCAAACTACCCCATTGCATGCTGAAGGTCCATGTTCGACGAAGCCAACAGAACAACATCGTCTACGAATAACAAAAAATCTGCAGAACATCTGCTGAATTCTTTAAACAAGTTAAACAACAACTGTCTATTTAGATTATTTTCTAAATGTTCATATCACACAAAATCTGCTGAAACTCACGTCTGGTCTAAGCCCCTCCCCCGGAGAATTGTCATTCTATAGCGATCGCTGATTGGCTCCTGTACTAGAAGGCAGGGCTTCATTCACCATATTGACAGTTACACTTTTCGCCATTGAAAAGTATACGAGTGACATGTTTTGTGTATTCTAGAGTCTTTGGTACGTTCTGCATGATAGGACCTCAACCATAAAAAGGAGGTGTAATAATAATGCAGATGCACTCCCCTACAAACCCATCCAATCAGTGTAAAACTCATTGTATATCACTCAATATATATTGCAGAAAAACCAAACATCAGTCAGCTTTCTTTTCCTAATATCGCACAGCCCTAATCTGGAATAGAAACAAGTGGGGCTTTTCTTTCCTTCTGATGTCCTGCAGAGTAATTGGATCATACTGGGAACGCTAATAGGTCTATAGGGAGGCTCTTGTATTAGCCTACAGCATATGGAAATTCCCATAGGATCAGATCCAAAATTACGGTAGAAATTCCACTAGGGATCCTGTACAAAGTATTTCTTATTGAGGACTCGAAAGACTAATTGTCTATTGCCTCCTTTTAAAAACACACGCAGGTGCCGATGCAGAGGAGACCATCCTCAATGCCTTTAAAGTGTTCGACCCCGAGGGAAAGGGGACCTTGAGGAAGGATTTGTGAGTCTCATTAAAGCTAAATAACATCTCATTTCTACTTTGTTTTGTGATCTATGATCAGTGTTGGGTGTAATTAGTTGCAAAGTACCTATAGTTGCCGTAATTAACTTTTTCACTGACAAAAATAAAGGGATTATATTTTTAGGTCATTTCAAAAACGGTTTCTTACTTTAAATGCTGTACATTCACTTCAAGTTTACTTGTATAGCACTTTTCAAAGCATCTTAACAAAAGGTGCAACATTACATTACAGTCAAAATCACAAACGTTAAAGGTGCTGTATGTAAGTTTTTGACTTTTGTAAAGCATAAAAATACTATAATATGTTTGCAGATATTTAAGAAACATCATTAGTGAATACCAGCCTGACCTCACGAGAAAACGTAAGTATTTATACGTTTTGCCAGTTTAGTGGCTAATTCGTACGAATTCCTACGAGTTCAGTCGTACGAAATAGTACGATTTTAAAAAGGAGGCGTGGCACCTAATCCCACCCCTAACCCCAACCGTCATTGGGGGATGAGCAAATCGTACTAAATTGTACGAATTAGATCGTACGAATTCATACGAATTAGCCACTAAATGAAAAAGTTACGAATTGCCGTGAGATTGTGTTGGTGAATACTCTTGTTTATCTGAAAGACAATGCTGAAGTCAGATATTCTGCTTTTAAAATGTGTGTTACATGCTGGGCTTTCTGTCTTTGTTTCGGCCAATTAACACGGCCAATGTCACTTTAACCAATTATATTTCCGCACCCAGGGTTGCCTTGGTGGAAAAACTGCATATTTCATATATTCAGTCATGAAGGCTCTCAAAGCATGTGTCCGTGACCGAAATGCGACCTCCAGTGGACCACGGCTGTTTCTTAATATGCGTTCTTCAGCGATCTTGAGTCCTCGTGTTCTCGTGTAACGTCATCATCAACAGCCAAAGTTCAGTTCTAATACTCAAGACAGCAAGAACCAAGGACGCGTGAAAGTTCCCGGATGTGTTCTTGATATCGAGGACGTATCCATGCAGGCTTGAGCACTAAACTCGCTCTAGAAGTCCCAGAAGTCATTGCGACTGGAGGTAGAAAGCGCAGCATTTTATATAGATTTAGTAAAAAAGTTCAGAGATATAACTTATTTACCTCAGGAGTTTCCCTAAACGAAATGGTGAAAGTAAACATCACCCTGAAAATCTTAATAAAAGCATAAACACATTAAGGGTGTTTATTTGCTAAAATTCGTATTAAAATCTGTTTCATTTATATTGTGCATTGTATATTTGTAAAGTCTTTAAGCATGGTATATATTTTGAAAAGGGGAAAAACAATAAGTGAAGTTTCACAAACTAATTTCGAGAGGAGCACGTGATATGATTAACCGCAGCTTGTCTCTCATCTACAATCAATAGACAGCCAATCAGATTAATCCAAACTCACTATAAGTAGCCCAGCTAAAAAAATACTCCCTTATCTTCGTTTTCCGAAGAAACCCCCCATCCACCCCATCTTCCTTTACCACGGGGAGCTCTCGAGAACTACCTGATCTTGTACTCCCCCAACATGCTTAATGGAACATGCGGGAGCCCTGCGCTCAATTATCTCTGAGCTCAGGGTTCTCTCCCTTGACAGAATGCCAAACCTGCTAAGATTGGTCAAACAATATCTACGTGTGAACTCTTGAAATCGTTGTATGAATGCTGTAATGATTAATTAATTTTCCTCTAAAAACGCGTGAAGGTCACGTGACCATCAGAAAGAAGAGAGCATCTCATTTCTCACAGGACTCATTCTCTGTTCTTGCAGTCTCCCGAGTTCGTTCTTTCGAGGTGACCCAGCACCACGGGTCTTTTCAAGAACATATGTCCCTTCTCTGCGTTCTTGGAATTGAGAAACAGCCAGGGCCGGAGCAAGCTGAACTGCCGCTCTAGGCAGAGGACGATCACGCCGCCCTCAACCCCAATGTGAAAACGAAAGTGACCAGTTATGAAAATGAAGTGAGGTGTCGCGGACCTCTTTTCCGGCGCTCTATGCGCGGATATAACTGAGGACGCGCGGGTGCTGAGGGAGGGAGGGAGGTGTCGCGGACTGGCGGACACCACCCTCTCTATTCTGCCGCCCTATGCGTGGATATAACTATGGACGCGCGGGTGCTGAGGGAGGGAGGTGTCGCAGACACTGCGCTCTTTATTCTGCCGCCCTATGCCCGGATATAACTGAGGACGCGCAAGTGCTGAGGGAGGGAGGGAGAGAGGTGTCGCGGGCGCTGCGCTCTTTATTCTGACGCCCTATGCGCGGATATAAGTTAACTGAGGACACGAGGTGACGCTGACGCCGCCCTCTCTATTCTATCGTCTATGCGCGAATATATCTGAGGACGCGGGTGGTGAGGGAGATGTCACGGACATAACTGAGGACGCAGGTGGTAAGGGAGGTGTCGCAGACGCCACCCTCTCTATACTGCCGCCCTAGGCGGCCGCCTAGGTCGCCTCTATGGACGCGCCGGCCCTGGAAACAGCCATAAGCAAACTCTGAAATGAGAAGCAGATTCAGAGTTCCACATGTGGGTAATAATTAGCAAATATTATAAATATTACGAGAGTAAACATTAGGTGAGCAGGTTATGTTGTAACCCCGTGTCCTAACAACATGTTACGTGACGAGATTTGCAGTGATAAGCAATTTGGCTGTTTGCACCAGATGAAACACGACAGAAATTTAAATACAGCCATTCAGAAGGAGAGAATAGTGCTTTTACTGCACTCCAATGAAATACTAAAGTTTATAATCTAATGAATACAAATTAAACCTCTTTAACATTATTACATGTAGAAGCTGAATCACTGATATGTGTTGGCTTTGAATCACAGTTTTAAAGTTATTTTCAAGATCTGAAGTGAACTATCTGCTGCTGCTTGCAGTATGGCAATAAACGTCATGTGAAGTGACATTTAACCTCACATTATTAGCATTTAACACTGAATAAAGCACATGAGGTCTACCTGAGGGGATCATTGCCAGTTTTATATCAATTCGAAGTATTGGTTAGAACAAAAGCTCATTTAAAGTTGGAAAATATTCCTTATTGAATGCTGTTGCTTTTTCTATATAGAGCACTCGCTCCTGTTGGTTCTCCATCTGGCAACCTGCGTTTGCATTTGTTTTGATCCAGAAATACAATACCTAGTCCAACCACTGGGTGTCAATCTTACATACTGCATCTTTAAGGAGTTGTGTAAAGCGCCGGCGGTATATTTTACCTGCAGTTTTACAGTATATAATGTCTTTCCAAACGAAATATGTACGTGTAATAATAATGAACAGTATTTGAAGTGAAGTGTACATTAATTCAACAGTTCTGTATTAAATAGATTCTGTAAAAACACACACTGTAAAAATGCTGACTAAACAGCTTGTTAAGTTGACTTAACATGAAGTCAACTTTTGTGTGTGTGTTTTGGTAACCAAATCAATTTTTAGGTCATTTAAATATGGCTACTTATAATGTACTTGCATTAAATACAGCACATACAGTGCTCAGCATAATCGAGTACACCACATTTTGAAAATGAATATTTTTATCCATTTCTCAATGAACATAGGCGTTGGCGGATTTAGGCACGGGTAATATGGGTGATCACTCAGGGCGATGTTGCTGGGGGCGGCATGGGGAGACAAAAACAATGCCCCAGTAAAAGCTTAAGATAAGATTGACTTAGTCTCTATTTTAGAGGTCGCCACAGCGGAATGAACTGCCAACTATTCCAGCATATGTTTTTTACGCAGCGGATGCCCTTCAAGCCGCAACCCTGTACTGAGAAACACCCATACACTCTCTCACACACTACGGGCAATTTAGTTTTTTACCGATAGCGCATGTGTTTAGACTGTGGGGGACACCAGAGCACAGGAGGAAATCCACGCCAACACGAGGAGAACATACTAACTCCACACAGAAATGCCAGCTGACCCAGCTTGGGTTCGAAACAGTTACCTTCTTCCTGTGAGGCGACAGTGCTAACCACTGAACCACCGTACCACCTTAAGAAACTATTAACTGAAAAAAAATATTGACTAGTATGTATGAAATATCCAGCAAGGTGGCTCAGTGGTTAGCAGCTGCGTGGAGTTTGCATGTTCCCCTCATGTTGGCGTGGGTTTCCTCTGGGTGCTCCGGTTTCCCCCACAGTCTAAACACATGCGCTATAGGTGAATTGGATGAACTAAATTGGCCGTAGTGTATCAGTGTGTGTGAGAATGAGTGTGTTTGGGTGTTTTCCAGTGCAGAGTTGTGGCTGGAAGGGCACCCACTGTTTAAAACATATGCTGGAATTGTTGGTGGTTCATTCCGCTGTGGCGAACGCTGATAAATAGGGACTAAGCTGAAAGAAAATGAATAAATGAATGAATGAATGAATGAATGAATGAATGAATGAATGTAAATATGGTGTCATTACTCTGAACATTTTGTGTTTTTGATACAACATTATAAGTGTTAAGTGATTTTAATAAAGCTAAAAGATCCTGTTTGATCCACATTTAAAGAATTAAAATTATATTTGAAGTAAGAGTTGAGATTTATAGGATTTCTAAATAGTATTGATTCAAGCATATAAATATTGAATAATTAAGGAACATTTTCAGACACAATAATTCAAAACATCATTCAAATACTATTATAATAATGTAATTAGTAATTAAAGAGGATTTTGAAGTAACTTACTCAGCTATGATATGATATAGGTTATTACAATAATAGATGCTGTACATGTAGACTGTCTAATGCCTGCGTTTGCCAGAGGTGAATCGATTATTTCGAAAGGTTAAACCCGAGTTTGTCTCTCCTCAGTTTGTCACGGATGTTGACAACACAAGCGGACAGATTCTCTCCAGAAGAGGTTTGACATCTTGAGATTATTTGTTTTATGTCCAACTCTTCAGCTGAGCGTATGTCACAATGGCAGTTGAATTCTACATGAATGATGACATTATATTGTGTTTGTCTATAGATCGTGAGAACAAACTTCGAAATCCACACTGTGTAAACATCAGCTAACAATAGAAACATCATAATAATATTTGTGACCCTGGACCACAAAATTAGTCTTGTTTTGCACAGGTATATTTTTGACACACTGAAAAAAAAAATTTTAAGGCAAGCGGCTGCAAATAATTTATTTGGGCTGAATTAAAAAAAAAATACATTTAATAATGTTTAACCTTATTTGTTTGTTTAAAATCAGCCCAAATAAATTATCAACCACTTACCTGTTTAGTTTAGTAAATTTTTAATTAATTAGTAAGTTAGTTTAGTAAATCCAGTTTATCTTTTTTGATTTTTCATTTTATTGAACAAATATTATATATGATTTTTAATGTATACATTATTTATATATTAAATATAATATATTTGAAAATGTTTTTCTTTTGTGGCAAAAATCATTGGAATATTTTGTATAGATCATGTTTCATGGAGATGTAAATTTCTTACTGTAAATATATAAAAATGCAATTTTTGATTAGTAATATGCATTGCTAAGAGCTTAATTTGACCTACTTTAACCCTTAACTGACCCACAGTGTCAGGGCGACCTTAGAAGCAGTTCCCTATTTTTATTTTAATGTTCCTTTATTTCAGGGGAATGAAATTCTGGGTGATGAAGGTCAAGAAGGGGGGGGGGGGGATTTTGTGACTATATATCATAAATTTGTGAAGAAAAGTTTTCCGAAGCATAAAAAATAACAACCTGAAAACAAAAGAGTCTTTATTGACCCCTGCTGGATATATGTGGAAACTTAAGTTTTTTTTCTTTATCCTGCAGATGGCAGTATTCTATCCCTGCAATATGAGCCAATTTCCAGAAACAGTTTATATTTAATTTAGGTCAGAATTACAATGATTTCTTAGATTTAAAAATAATTTTCACAAGCCAAATTATCAGCACATGCTCATTGCGGATACATACCCCTGTCTACATTTCAGGGGAACGCAAAATATGTACCCAGAGGTACATCTGGCTGTATCTCATCTCTAAAACGGGGTGGTATCATGCCACAATAGCTTCTGTTACTTTTTGCGCTATACCGCCAACCGCTTACCATCGTGTGGACGGCTTTTCCGGTGTTACCAGTTTGCTCAGTGGCTCGCCTCATTTGCCGATGGACTTGGGACACTAGGCGGAGTTTACCGCAACAACAGGGTTCAAGTCCGACTAGGAACGGTTCAAGAAACCAGGTAAAACAAAAGCAAAAATAAATAAATATATAAACAACAGGCTGAAAATGTGATAAAGTCACTCATTTTGCTTTTAAAAAGGCTATCAGTTGGGTTTAGGGAAGAGTATGGGTGAGTCAGTCGGTCAGTCAGTCAGTCGACAGGAAACTTGCCTGGTTGGCTGAAGTGTATATTGCGCCCTTCTGGTGGATTTACATGAGAAGAGGACACGCCAGAGAAATTTATGTCCATCAAAAGCGTACACAGTGGCCTCTGGTGAATTTGCAAAAGCAAAAACTGTGAGCAGACACATCTTCACTTACGCATTTCACTGTCCCCAAAATGAAGACCTGGGAATGTATCCACAACGAGCCTGGATTGCAAATTATGGCATAGCTGCATGTTTGTGTAGTAAATGAGCACAAGTATCCACAATTGCCCTGTAAAAGTTTGGGGTCATTATGAAGAGGAAGGAACCTGATTTTTTTAGGGGGTCAATTGAGGTTTAAAGGCAATATTTCTTATTATTTTATATTAAAGTTGTTTCTTGGCCAGATATTGTGCATCAACGAAAAGCTTATTTATTCAGCTTTCAGAATCTCAACTTCCAAAAGTGTACACTTATGATTTGATATGGTCTTGTGGTCCAGGGTCACATTTCTGTTCGATCTTCCCTCAGATGGAGCAGATGTTTAGCGCTTTTCCTCCAGACGCTGCTGGAAATCTGGACTACAAGAATCTGGTGTACATCATCACTCACGGGGAGGAGAAAGACCAAGAGTGAATCTCTCACTTTCAACAATGCTCATTTAAACACCAGGGGCCTCATGTAACAACGCTGCGTACGCACAAAAACTTTGCGTACGCCAGGTTTCACGCTCACGTTTTGATTTACTAACGATGAAATGAACGTGGGAATGTGCGCTGGTCCACGCCAACTTCATGCCTGGCGGACGCACATTTCTTGTGTGTCTGTTTTATTTCCATTGGCGACTCCTAGAGGCAGTTGTGTTAAATTGCACTCTACAAAGTGTTTTTGAGCCGTGTAATGGCAGCTGTATGAGACTGGTTTATCCGCATGTCTAGCAGGTATATAAGGTTTCCATACCATGCAGTTGACCAGCCATACATTAAAGCGCAATTTGCAGCGGTCGCCATTTTTCCCAGTGTAATCGGAGCGATCTACTGCACACACATTGCTATAAAGACACTATCTGAAGATAAATTTGCATACGTGAATCAGAAACATTTCCATTTAATAAATGTGCAAATAAAATATGATGCACAGACTTATTAATGATTCTTACTTGTCTTCCTCGTGATGAAGAGTAGGCAAAATCTGATATGTAGCGGGGGGGAAAAAAAGAAAAAAGAGTTCATCAGACGCCGGATTCGAACCAATTTGTTTGAACGTGTCAAAACATGATGCCATGCGTCTCACGAGCTACGCCACTCATGCAGCTAAAGCCACTACAAAATTGTACACCTTTACATTGCACTATTTCTTTTTTAATGCACTCAGTGCATTGTTCAGACCCAACTGTGTTAACCGCATCAGCTAAACTCTCCCACTCTATTTTTTCTTTTGTTGTTAATTCCGGAGGACAAACTTGTAAATAACATAGTTTTTCCCTGGTCTACCTCCGAAAGCAGCACCTCCAATTCACATTCTGTTCAAAGTTTCTCTTCTTGCTTGCTTTTGCCGTTGCTTTTTCGTTGGGTTTTGCCAAAGTATAGTAATAAGCATATTCATACGGGGGAGGAGGCAGGGAGGGGTTTTGCGCTCATGCACATGCGCTCAGTTTCACGTTCATTCAGATGTACAAAGAGAATATGCGTGGGATTCGGCGTACGCAGTGTTTCATACATCTGACATTTTTAATGCGTACGCACATTTACAGCTTTGTGCTAACGCAATGTTTTAGTATGATTTCAACGCAAGTCTTCGTACATGAGGCCCCTGGACTTTCTCAGATACAGTTCTGAGTGTATGATCTAACAAATATTGTCCTGTGCTACAGCAATCTGTATTTTATTTCTGAACTGAACCATTAAACCAAATCCTACTGAAATGTATTTATTATTGGAGTTGGTTTCAGGATTTTTATTTTCAGTTTCAGTTTATTCATCTTTGTACAACCATAACCCTAACAATTAAAAATGACAGATCACGCAACACATAAATAACTAAAACATAGAAAACAAATAACAAATACCTCTCATCTAAGAATAGGCTACATAAATGTATTTATTTGGTATAGTTTTGTATTTTATGTACAGTATGTGATTGCATTTATACATATATAAAAAAATACACTAAATATACATGTATAAATTTTGTAAATACAAATTTATGTAAATTAAGTGTGATTAATTTTTTTATTATACTTTTTTATATTCTGGGCAAACTAAAAGAAACAAGACTAAATAGGAGATACTGTGATTTTTTTTTAAACATCACAAATATTCATAAAAAAACTAAAATTTCACATTTAATAATGCTAATTATGTTGTCTTCAACTGTATATTAGACACTAGATCTTATGAATGACATTCAGCAATCATTCATTCATTTTCCTTTGTCTTAAGCTGCATCTCAAATGCCACACTATACACTCATGCACTATGTACTTAAGTTACGCAGTTACACACTCAACAGTACAGTAAATGTATGTAGTGTCGTCCCAAATAAAGCACTAATGTTTAAAAAAATTCACTAATGAAGCGGAAATTCAAACCTTTTCCCTAATGACGTTTGACGGTCGCCAAATCAGTGAAATAAATGACCGAATTATTAAATAATACCTGCCATGAGTATAACCGCATTCACCATCGGGAGGCGCTATAATCAATCTCGCAGGAGAATTTTGTTTTCACCATCCAAAATAAATAAAGTTATCCAACATGTGCGCCCGATAGCTCCGCCCAGGGGCGGACTGGCCATCTGGCAATTCTGGCAAATGCCAGAAGGGCCGGACCATTTTTTAAATGTGGGCCGGTCAGGTTTTTTTATTTATTTATTTTTTTAATATGTATAGTTTTTACATGCATGCAGCTTTTATCTCTTGCAATACGTTAAATTTGGTGATGATGATGACGGTGATGATGACAATAGTAATAATAATAATAATAATAATAATACATGTTAAGCATGTGGCCCAATCCGTGACGGCCGGCTGGTTTCGATATGGGCTGCTCCAATCGGACTCAATCAGAGGTTACCCGGCTTCCACCTCTTTCGCTACATGAGCAAACCTGCAGTCGTTGAGTGCGTGAAGTGTCCATCATTACACACTTCATTTTACCGGCTGAATGAGTGCATCATCCGGGTAATTAAAGTGCACTTATTATTGTTAGAGTTTTCAGAGTGAACGCACTACTTACACTCTTAATACTACAAAATGGCGTAGAATAGTGCATAAGTATGCGATTTGGGATGCAGCTTTTGTCCTTTATTTATCAGGGGTCGCAGCACATGTTTTAATAAAGATTTTTCAACCCAGGCTCATTCTGAAAACGTAGCCTTAAATATATTTCTGAAGAGCGCCAAATGTCCCAGGAGGATTTATTTTTTTATTTTTTTTTATTTTTTTTTTTCAGTTTTGTTTTTGCAAATCCGCCAGAGGCTGCTGTGTATGCCTTTTCAGATCTCAAAATTCTCTAGTGAGTGCCATTCGTGCCTGCTCTGCCTGCGTACATCCTGCAAAGGCTGCTGTGGACTGACCCACCCTCCTTCCTTAAATCCAACCGATAGTGTTTTCAAAAGCACTGATTGACATGCCCACCCACTTCCATAAACCCAACCGACAATGTTTTCAAAAGCAATCCAGAAAAAGAAAAGCCCCCTGATTTTTACCACGGTTTCAGATTTGACCACATTCTCACCCTTTTATTTACTTGTTTATTTTATTTTTTGCGTTTTGTTTTAGTTTTACCTGCTTTCTGGAACAGTTTATTTCCGGACTCAAACCCCGTGATCATGGTCAACACCTCTCTGCGTCTCAAGTCCGCTGACGTACGTTTGCAAGCCACTAGAAAAACTGGAAACAGAGAGAAAGCAGCTCATACTGAGGTAAGCGGTCAGCGGGTAAGCACGAAAAAAGAACGGCAATACCACCCAGTAGCGTGCGTTTTAAAGACGAAATGCAGCTATACATACAGTTGAAGTCAGAATTATTAGCGCCCCTGTTTATTTTTTTCACCAATTTCTGTTTAATGGAGGGAAGATTGTTTCAGCACATTTCTAAGCATAATTGTTTTAGAAAACTATTTCTAATAACTGATTTATTTTATCTTTGCCATGATGACAGTAAATATTTTTTTACTTGATATTTTTCAAAACACTTCTATACAGCTTAAAGTGACATTTAAAGGCTTAACTAGGTTAATTAGGTTAACTAGGCAGGTTAGGGTAATTAGGCAAGTTATTGTATAACGATGGTTTGTTCTGTAGATTATCGAGAAAAAAAATTGCTTAAAGGGGCTAATAATTTTGTCCCAAAAATGGTTTGTAAAAAATTAATAACTGCTTTTATTCTAGCCGAAATAAAACAAATAAGACTTTCTCCAGAAGAAAAAATATTATCAGACATACTGTGAAAATTTCCTTGCTCTGTTAAAAATCATTTGGGAAATATTTAAAAAAAATAAAATAAAATCAAAAGGGGGCTAATAATTCTGACTTCAACTGTACTTCTGGCTACATAATTCACAATCTCCAGAAATGTATATAGGGCTACGTTTTCAGAATGAGCCTATGCTGAGATTTTTTACTTTGAACGAAAACAAAACTGGTACTTTACTCCCACCTACTGCATGAGTAAAGGACTTACAAAAGCCTACAATTCAATATCTCACAACCCTGACCCTCAAACACAGCCATGAAGCATTTTAACACAAACAATTCTGTTGAAATTAATCATGTTTAGCCTAAACAAACACAAATTCCAACAACCAGAGTCATACACTTCTCCAAACCCCATGAGTTCACAGTCCTTTCAAAGATTCGCAAGGTAATAGGTCAACAAGTTAGACTAATTATTATCGGTACTTACAATAACCTTGATTTCTATAGAGCTTTCACATGTTGTTTTTATTTTTCCTTCGCTGAATAAATGCAAAATGTAGAAGAAACAACTGGCATTGACACCCACTTGACATTTCAAAGCTAAAGGGAACAACATATTCAACTCCATTTACTTTTGGATCTGAGTGAAAATACCAGCGCTTGCGAGCACATTGATGATGTGAATACCTTCATAAGGCTGAAAGAGAGAAATTATATTTAATATGGTTAGTCACTGATTGAAATTGAAATTTAATTATATTTAATTGACCCCATGTCAGCAGCAAGGCCACTTTCACACAGAAAAACTACAGAAAATGCTCCATATTAGAGGCTTAAATGTGTTCATGGAACTTTATATTTGGAAGCCTTTTTACCCATGCAGACCTGAATTATGTTCCAAGTTTCTGAAAAATCTAAAAGTATGTTTTCACAGTTCTTGAGACCAAACTATAATAATAAAACAACAGCCTTTAAGTGTGTGTATTTTTTTGTCCCTTTCAATGGTCATCAGGTCAGAACAGTTGTAATATAAAACATATAATACAAAAGAGAATCATACATGACCGCTGGTGTAATCTTGAAGTTTATTTTCAAAATTCCAAACATTAACATTGTAACATTTAGCCTTTGATTTTGAGGTTTTCATTGTATAGACTGCAACTTGTTTATAATATCTACCTTACCACTCCACATGTCCACGTCTGAGATTTTCCATCTGCTAAATGCTTAACAACTTCAATATTTGCATATTCTGCATATAAAATAGTTTTAGCAATGAATTGGTACATCAATAGAACATATTAGCCACCCTTTAATTTTTTTTTTTTCCAAATAATGTTTATTAGAGCAAGGAAATTTTATTAGAGCAAAGGAATATTTTTTCTTCTAAAGAAAGTCTTATTTGTTTAATTTTGGCCAGAATAAAAGCAGTTTTTAATTTTTTAACCACCATTTTAAGGTCAAATTTTTTAGCCATTTTAAGCTATATATATATATATATATATATATATATATATATATATATATATATATATATATATATATATATATATATATATATATATATGATTGTCTACAGAACAAACCATCGTTATACAATAATTTGAGTAATTACCCTAGCCTGCCTAGTTAACCTAATTAACCTAGATAAGCCTTTAAATGTCATTTTAAGCTGTATAGAAGTGTCTTGAAAAATATTTAGTCAAATATTATTTACTGTGATCATGGCAAAGATAAAATAAATCAATTATAAATGAGTTATTAAAACTGTTATGATTAGAAATTTGTTGGAAAAAATATTCTCTTTGTAAAACAGAAATTGGGGAAAAAATAAACAGGGGGGCTAATAGTTCTGACTTCAACTGTATTTATACAGTTGAAGTCAGAATTTTTAGCCCCCTTTGAATTGGTTTATCTTTTTTAAATACTTCCCAAATGATGTTTAACAGAGCAATGAAATTTTTACAGTATGTCTGATAATATTTTTTCTTCTGGAGAAAGTAGTATTTGTTTTATTTCAGCTAGAATAAAAGCAGTTTTTATTTTTTAAATACCATATTAAGGTCAAAATTATTAGCCTCTTTAAGCAATTTTTTTATCAATAGTCTACAGAACAAACCATCGTTATACAATAACTTGCCTAATTACCCTAACCTGCCTAATTAACCTTATTAACCTAGTTAAGCCTTTTAATTTCCCTTTAAGCTGTATAGAAGTGTCTTGAAAAATATCAAGTCAAATATTATTTACTGTCATCATAGCAAAGATAAAATAAATCAGTTATTAGAAATTAATTATTAAAACTTTTATGTTAAGAAATGTGTTGAAAAAATCTTCTCTCCGTTAAACAGAAATTTAATTCAGACTTCAAATGTGTGTGTGTGTGTGTGTGTGTGTGTGTGTGTGTGTGTGTGTGTGTGTGTGTATCTTACAGATTTCTTTCTAATTAACATCTTGAAAATCTTATCTTGAAATTGTGATCTCTACAAACCAAACCTGCAAAAAACCTGCAAAGATCTTTTATGCTTATTCCTTCTAGCTTAAAACTAAATTCTAAATTATTTTTATTTCATTATTTATATTTTTGTACAGTTTTCTAATACTTAATAATATTATATAATTTTACGTTGTAAATGAATGGCATTGATATACCATCACAAACTATTTAACAGATATATAAAATTAAAATTAAGACGCCAAGAATTGAAACTGACATCTTACAATTCTGAAGGAAAAAAGACTGAACTGCGATTTTGTATTAATAAAAGAAGTCGCAATAACCCTTAATTATTTTTATTCAGTGATGAAACTGCACGGCGAAAAGTGCCACGTATAAAAAATATGTCACGATATTAAAGTCGTAATATTTGTAGAATAAACTCGAAATGTGAGTAGAATACAGTCGTAGAAATACGAGTTTAAAGCTGTAACATTTCTAGACTAAAGTCGTAGCTATACAAGATTAATTATGCAATATTTTGTCGTAGCAAAATGGATATGGAATAAAATAGGCCACGTGCTAATTATTATCATGATTTCTGAAGTTGTAGTGCGCCTGTTCGACCTCTAGATGTCGCCAAATACTAACAAAATTAAAGACAGCATCTCGCTTTCATTACACGCCATCATACTGTAATTCAGACCTGCTACAGGTTCATTTGAAATAGACTAGCTTAAGTATTACAAACTCCACTACACTTCTAATAACGTATTATCACTTGAGTGTAGCTTAATTTCCCTTTTCTAAAATTAAATGTGACTAAATAGTGTAAACCTGAGGCTGAGACATCATATACAGTTGAAGTCAGAATTATTAGCCCCATTTTGATTTTTTTTTTTTTTCTTGTTTAAATATTTCCCAAATGATGTTTGACAGAGCCAGGAAATTTTCACAGTATGTCTGATAATGTTTTTTTTTCTTCTGGAAAAAGTCTTATATGTGTTATTTCGGCTAGAATAAAAGCAGTTTTAATTTTTTTTTTTAAACATTTTTGGGACAAAATTATTAGCCCCTAAAGCTATTTTTTTTCCGATAGTCTACAGAACAAACCATCAGTATACAATAACTTGCCTAATTACCCTAACCTGCCTAGTCCACCTTATTAACCTAGTTAAGCCTTTAAATGTCACTTTAAGCTGTATAGAAGTGTCTTGAAAAATATTGAGTAAATATTATTTACTGTCATCATGGCAAAGATAAAATAAATCAGTTATTAGAAATAGGTTTTTAAAACTATTATACTTAGAAATGTGCTGAAACAATCTTCCCTCCATTAAACAGAAATTGGGGAAAAAATAAACAGGGGTGCTAGTACTTCAGGGGGGCTAATAATTCTGACTTCAACTGTATAACAAATTTTAGCTCAATATACTGGTCCCAGTTCATGCATCTGAAACGTTTATGATTCTATAACAAGTTTTGAAACTAAATACAGCCCAAAACCAGAAGTTCATAAGTCTGTCAGTGACTAAATTAAGCAAACTCAGAATACAGCTACTTATAAACACATTAAGCCTTTAAAGCAGTTCATAACCACAATTCTAAATCACAAAGCATTACAATAATAATACAAAGCAATACAACGCAATGCAAACAACCATTAAAAATAGAAAAAATTGACATTATTATTATCCAACATCCAACTGATTCATATGATAAAGCTAAAAACACATTTAATGTTTATGCTTTCACTTAGTAAATAAGTTTGACACTTGTGCACATCCAACATTAAAATGATACATTAGTAATTTATAGTAAATAATACAGTGTTTCTGAACCATAGGCTACTATAGTAAAGTGCATTACTGTATCATACTGTAGTATTAACTATAGGGAACTGATACACTGAAAGAAAAAATACTGTAATATCGCCTACTCTAGTTTTTAATATATTAATAGTAATCTGTGGTGCATTATGATATAATATAGTTGTTCAAAACTACATTTTGAGTATTTGTTTATATTATAATTGTCGCATTACCACAGCCACAATAGAAATACTACAACAGATTGATTTCAAGTACTGTACTAAAGCATAATTCAATAACACTATAGTATTTACTAATACACTGTAATAAATATTTTAGTATACTTAAGTGTTTACTACAGTAATATGTGTTAATATACTATATAGTTACAGTATTGAGTATTTGATTATATTACTATAGTTGTTGCATTATCATAGCAATGCAACAGATTAATTAGTTTTTACAATCATCTGTAGTGCATTGTAGGATAATATAGTAATAGAAAACTACAGTATTGCACCTGTCCGACTGCTCATTAGTGCAAATCAGCCAATCAGATGGGAGCAACTCAATGCATTTAGGCATGTATACATGGTCAAGATGATCTGCTGCAGTTCAAACCGAGCATCAGCATCAGCATCAGAAAGATGATTTAGGTGACTGTAAACGTGGCATGGTTGTTGGTGCCAGACGGGCTGGTCTGAGTATTGCAGAAACTGCTGATCTACTGGGATTTTCATGCACAACCATATCTAGGGTTTACAGAGAATGGTCAGAAAAAGAGAAAATATCCAGTGAGCGGCAGTTCTGTGGGCGCAAATGCCTTGTTGATTCCAGAGGTCAGAGGAGAATGGCCAGTCTGGTTCCAGCTGATAGAAAGGCAACAGTAACTCAAATAGCCACTCGATACGACTGATGTCTGCAGAAGAGCATCTCTGAACACACAACATGTCCAACCTTAAGGCGGATGGGCTACAGCAGCAGACGACCACACAGAGTGACATTGCTGTCAGCTAAGAACAGGAAACTGAGGCTACAATTGGCACAGACTCACCAAAGTTGGACAACAGAAGATTGGAAAAGCGCCTGGCCTGATGAGTCTTGAATTCTGCTGCGACATTCGGATGGTAGGGTCAGAATTTGGCATGAAAGCATGGATCCATCCTGCCTTGTATCAACGATTTAGGTTGGTGGTGGAGGTGGTGTAATGGTGTGGGGTTACTTTCTTGGCACACTTTGGGCTCATTACTACCAATCGAGCATTGTGTCAACGCCACAGCCCAACTAAGTATTGTTGCTGACCATGTCCATGCCTTTATGACCACAGTGTACTCCTCTTCTGATGGCTACTTCCAGCATGAATAACATGACATGTCATAAAGCGCGAATCATCTCAGACTGGTTTCTTGAAAATGACAATGAGTTCACGGTCACCAGATCTCAATCCAATAGAGCAGCTTTGGGATGTGTTGGAATAGGGGATTCACATCACGGATGTGCAGCGACTGCGTGATGCTATCATGTCAATATGGACCAAAATCTCTGAGGAATATTTCCAGTACCTTGCTGAATCTCTCCCACGAAGGATTAAGGCAGTTCTGAAAGCAAAAGTGGTCCAACCCAGTATTAGTCAAGTGTGCCTAATAAAGTGGCCAGTGAGTGTAGTATTTACTACAAAATTACTATAGTATTTTTATCAGGGTACATGTGTATAATTATATGAATATATTATTATTACTATTATTATAGGTAGCAGTATTATAGGAAGCAGTATTTTTTCATGTGGGTGGATGTATATTGTTATTATTATGCTATTATGTTATTATTACTCTATCGAAACTGACAGTTTTGTTTTAAAATTATACCAGGTTCAATTTGTACACCGTGTTTGATGTTTTATTAGTGAACACCAAAGCCTATTCATTTCAACTTCTCTGCTTCACTGTACTGTTTTTTTTTTTACTCCAGCGGTTGCGTAACGGCGTGTGACGTCAGATCAGTCACAAGACTTCAGTCGCGCCGCCGCGGCCCACAGCGCAGTTCACGGACGAGCACGCGAGCGAGCGAGAGCGCGCAGCAATGGAGCTCAGCGCGAGGAGAAAGAGTTTAACAACAAAACCCGGATCGACTTGGATATTCTGAAAAAGCGCGTTACACATATTTGCGCTATGGACAGCTGAATGTGACTGCTGCGTTAGGAAGGCCAGGATTTGGAAAGTTTACGCTTATTGTAACGTCGTTTGACACCGTGGATGCTGTTGTTGTGACACCTCCAGACGTCATCTAGAGCCGTGGATTTGTTGTTGGTGGTGTGGTGGTTTATTTAACCCACACTACCCCTGCTGCAGGGTCCAGGGGTGATGTTGTCCGTTCTCTCGTACGGTCGACTGGTGGCCCGGGCGGTCATCGGCGGACTCTCGCAAACCGACAGCCGCGATTACAGCCTGGTGTCGGCCAGCTTCGGTTTCGGGAAGGATTTTCGCAAAGGGATCTTGAAGAAAGGGATGTGCTACGGAGACGACGCATGCTTTATAGCCCGGCACCGGTCTGCTGATGTGTTGGGTATGTAATTGCTACAACGATTAAGGGCGATTTGTTTTTACACGCGAAGATCATTTGCTAGGGAGAACTGGTTTAGTCAGGTATGTTCGTGGTTGACTCGCTTCTGACGTCACGACTGTCGCACATCAGTGCGCCGACAAAAGCCTTTACAACCATCTATATAACGTTACACGTATGAAGATTTTATAAGGATAAATAACTTTCCAATTCCTTTTAAAAAATTTCACCAAGTGGTTAAGGCTATTCCAGCTGGTTAAATACAACTAATTAATAATCACCTTTATTATGGATGCGTAAAAAGAATTAAAAATTGAATACTTTCTCCATCATATAATAATAAAAAATTAGACAACTGTTTCAATCTAAACATAAAATATCCCCTAGTAGAGGGAAATATTATTGGAATGAAAAAAAATATTAATATTATAAATGGAAAGCTACCTGGTCAATGCCCTTTAAATTTTAATTTTAAGAAGTGCACTTTAAAATACTTCACAAAATGTATCCTTGCAAAGCAACTTTATCTAAATTCATGAATATTGATAATACTTGCACATTTTGTAATATACATGAGGAAGACTTATCTTTTCTATAACTGATGTATCTCTTAAATTTCGGAATGATGTTAGTGGCATGTTATTTGGGCAAAGAAATGTTAACTACAGGCTCTCTTTAAAAGATGTCATTTGCATTTTTTCACACACAAAAAGAACATTTGAGTATGTTGTTATCTTCTTCATTTTACAAGGTAAATATTTTATGCATAAATAGAAATTTGCGAAACGTATAGCAAAATGCAATATTTTTTTATTAATAATGGAAAATTTGAAAAAGTCTCTAATGCAAATTAAAAACAAAAAGAGTGATTTAATGTTAGATTTCTTGAAGGTTTTTTCTCTGTTACTGATCCCCCGCTGTAGTCGATGATTGTATCCCAAGTTATTATTTTTGTTTATATGTATAGAAGTAATTTGTAATACTTTTTTTCTCCTGTTATGTTTTTGCTTCATTATCATTTATGGTTGTTGTTGTTGTTGTAATTATTGTAATGTTCTTGGATATAGCATATATCTGAATTTGTATTATTACTTTATGTAATGTTTCAAAACTATAATAATTTTTTTTAATAAATAAAGTTACACGTTAGATCAAGATTATATATTAGTTGTTAAAACATTCCGTTCATAATTCTATAATAACGTGAATTTATATAAAACTTTATAATAAAAACATTTCTTAAGACATGCTACATAATAGGCTAATAACAAACGTTTTATTATTAACTGCCATGTTATTATTAAGGTAAAATTAGTTTTACCGTACGTTCACACCGAAAGCGGCGAGAGCGTCCAAGGTCGCTCTGGCCGCCCTGGCGACAACGCTCTCTGCCTTCACCGTACGTTCACACCGAAAGCGGCGAGAGCGTCCAAGGTCGCTCTGGCCGCCCTGGCGACAACGCTGTCTGCCTTCAGCTCCGGCGGCGATAGCGTCAAAACTCGCTACATTGATCTCGTACTTAAAGGAGCTGTTGCAGCATTATCAGTTACATTCCTGCATAAGACATGTTTTTAGCGTGAAAATGTTACGCACTTCTTATCAAATTCATATAACAATGGAAGATCAAGTTGCGTGTGGTGTGGCTTTGCTCTATTTATCCAATATGTGTCCATATGTCTGAAATAGCAGCAGTACTGTTTTGTACTGTCACATCGCGTGAGATTCCCGCTTTTTAAAGATAAATTTATATAACATTAATGAACATCAGTAACTCGCCAGTAACTTATTTAATGTTCCTGTAGGAAAAAATTGTAAATAATTGGAAATCCGGCGACCGCAATAATCAAACCCTTGGGAACAACTGTGGTCGGAACCAAAGTTCACAGGTCTGTGTTCTCTGAACTGCTATCAATCGATGGACGTCTTCATTCTGATTGCTTGCCGCCGAACCGCGTCATAGCTCATTACCATAAAGTTGACTTCATTTCAACTCTCCTCGACGCTCACGCCGGCGAAGACGCGCCGCGCTGCTCCTCGCCGCCTTTCGCCGCCGGCTCTCATTGAAAATGAATGACTTCCGGCTACTTTGACGCTCTCGCCGCTTTCGGTGTGAACGTACGGTTATATTTGCACATTCGGACTTTCTCCTGAACATAATTTCAGATGGTTATCCAAGTACATTGTTCAGTCAAATAAATAGTGCTAATGTTGTTTTGAAGTCATACTTGCATGTGATTTCAGATTGAATATTTAAAAGTACCATCATGTCACAAGTTGTCACTGAACGAATGTGCGAATATAAAACCAATTTTACCTCAACTACGGCGATTATTAAAACATTTCATCCATAATAATACTATAATAACATGAACTGATATACAATTTCATTACAAAAATATTTGTTAAGACTTGCTACATAATAGGCTAATAACAATAAACGTTTTATGATTAATTGCCATGTAATTGTTGAGGTGCAGTTGGTTGTATATTACCACATTTGTTCAGTGACACGGTCATTTAGGTAAAATTGGTTTTATATTCACACATTCTGACTCTCTCCGTAATTACATAAATTCAGAAAATTATTCGTTGCTAATTTTAAGTAGTGAAATCATAGTAGCGGCCGATGACTATCAAAGTACAACACTGTTCAGTCAAATAAATAATGCTAATGTTGTTTTGAAGTGATACTTGCATGTGGTTTACAGTGGTGTAAAGTAACTAATTACAAACACTTAAATTACTGTAATTGAGTAGTTTTTCTCAGGAATTGTTATTTACTAAGTAGATTTAAAAATGTGTACTTTTACTTACCCTTGAGTACGTTTTTAGTGCTGTATCAGGACTTTTACTCCACTACTTTCCTTTAACCTGCAGTCACTACTTTATTTTTTCTTGTCTATGGGGATTAGAAAAATTAGTCCTGTGATTTCTGTCCAATCAAATCTCATATGGAAGGTAAATTGCCTTATAATGAACTACCTTAAGACATGGGCGATTAATAATTGCAGCAAACTGTTTGGAAGCATTAAAAGTGTCCAAGATGTTGTCCAAAATATTTACCCTTATTGACCCAGAGACTGTTTAAACACATGTCTCTGATGAGAAGATGATGGATGTATGATGACCAAAATTGCCTTAAACACCCAACAGGCACAGGACGTCAACATGACGTCCCCAACATTGTGGAGTCATTGCATTTTGTTTGCAAATGAAAATCGGGTTGACATCAGAACCCAACATCACACCAAAGTCAATGTCCCACGTCAAACCTAAAATCAATCAAATATCAACGTCTGATGATTTTACAGCTTGATATTGTGTGGATAATACCACTATGATGTCCATCAGATGTTGGATTTTGGTTGTCATACCTGACGAAAAAAAATGTCAATATTTGATGTCAATGTAGCTTTGGTTTAAGATGTTGGCTCGATGTTTTGGTCACTTTCCTACTTAACCAAATATCAAGGTCATTTGACGCCATTGTTGGACATCAAATTAACATTGTCCTTACACGCTGGCTAGACATTCAATTTTGGTCACCTGACATCACAACCTAAATCTAACCTAATATTAACATCATATGATGTTGTGTGCCTACTGGACAATAACTAAATGCACTACAGAATGTTACGTTTACACACATCCTCAAAATGTAAATGCATCAGCTTTTTACAGCGTAATACTCACTACTCGAGTACTTTTGGAGGGTCTACCTTTTACTCATACCTTGAGTAATATTCAACTTTTGAGTAACAGATACTTTTACTCTATTTGCACTACATTTTTAGGCAAGTAATGATACTTTTACTTACATATGATTTTTCAGTACTCTTTTCACTACTGGTGGTTTCAGACTGAATATTTAAAATACCCTGAGAAACTATATACAGTAGGGAAGCATGTCACAAGTTATCACTGAACAAACGTGCGAATATAAAACCAACTTTACTGTCAGTGACACTGTCCTTATATTTCAAAATGTTTCAGTTTTTTCCGTTAGCAATTTTAATCTTTCGTTTTTAACACCTTAATTGGTCTCTTTATAATATTTATTTGAATATATAGGAAGCTTGTGGTAAAATCTGTTGCCTGTCCTGTTGTTTGTACATTTACTAAAGCCATAATTATGAATGGTCAAGAAACAATAACGGAGTCTACAGTGAGAGGGAGTCTGTTTCTAATGTTTAGTGCTACATGTGACTATTGCAGGGTGTAAACTGTTAAAAAAAAGAGTAGTTGAAAAAAAACTACTGCATTGTTGTGATGTGAAGTGTTTCAAGCACAGAGTGTACTTTTAAGGATATGCTTATTTATGTTGACTGCAGTGCTAACTCTATGTGGTTTGTACTTAAAGTACTTCAGTTCATAGTGCTGCTGGAATATGCAGTGTTAGTTTGTCACATCATGCCATAACATTACAGACCAGTCAAATGCCATTTCTTATAACCTGAGAATGACACCTACAGTTTCATTTAGTCATTTAGAAGACGCTTGTTTTTTGAGGCATTCAGCAATTCAACAAGAAGGGGTAATACACATAAGAAGTGCTAATTATACAAAGTAACTGTTAACGTTTGGAGAATTAAGGGCTAAAGTAAGGAGGGGGGTGTTTTTGTAGATAGAAGTCTTTTTAAAAACTAAACTATTTAGTCTCTACTTCACTTCCTAATCTGCAATTGCCTCTCTGGATATACCACTAACTGTACTCAATAAATAAATAAATAAAATAATTTTAAAAAATGTACTAATACTTTCCTTCTTAGACTTTACAGACCTGAAACTTGCCTGCAGCACTTATTCATTGTTGCTCTTATAGTTGGGTAAATTTCTTCCTTGTCCTTATTTGTAAGTCGCTTTGGATAAAAGCATCTGCTAAATGACTAAATGTAAATGTCTACAGGTGATTTTGTCAAACCCACTCACCTGTGTGAAGCACACTTTGTAAATGTTTTGTTTGAGATAGGGAGTGATTGTAAGAAAGTGTTAAGTGGTGTAAATCAGAAAAACTGGTGCACGTTTTGGTTTTATTTTGGTTAAAGAGAGATGAAAGAGTGTGTTTTCAACAGGTGGTTTGTCAAACCCACTCACCTGTGTGAAGCACACTTTGTAAATGTTTTGTTTGAGATAGGGAGTGATTGTAAGAAAGTGTTAAGTGGTGTAAATCAGAAAAACTGGTGCACGTTTTGGTTTTATTTTGGTTAAAGAGAGATGAAAGAGTGTGTTTTCAACAGGTGGTTTGTCAAACCCACTCACCTGTGTGAAGCACACTTTGTAAATGTTCTGTTTGAGATAGGGAGTGATTGTAAGAAAGTGTTAAGTGGTGTAAATCAGAAAAAACTGGTGCAAGTTTTGGCTAAAGTTTTGGTTAAAGAGAGATGAAAGAGTGTGTTTTTAACAGGTGGTTTGTCAAACCCACTCAATTGTGCGAGGCACACTCAGAACTGCATAATGAAGTAAAATGATCAAGGAAGAGGTGGGTTTTTAGGCCCCGTTTACACTGCTAGTTAAATGTGACCTAATTCCGATTTTTTTGCTCATATGTGACACAGATCGGATCTGTTCTATAAGCTTGTAAACATGAAAAAAACACATGCATTCGGATATTCAGGCCTACTTTATATGTGTAAATAAATCAGATATAAATTTATCGGATATGTGACAATGCGACTGTCATGTAAACAGGCAGATCGGATTTATTGAGGCGTTCCGTTTTGTACATCATTAAACTTGCAAAAATGTGGTGCTTCTCCGCGTTTTAATGACGTAGAAGGTAAAGCTTGTGTGGTGATGCCAATGCGGTAAACAGAAGAGGAAAGAAGTCAGTCGCCACAATTTGCTCCCACCAGACCTGAGATCTCTTGTACCCACAAATTCCTCTGAAAGGTGGAAGACATCATAAAGCACGTAAACCATAAGCACAAGCTGCGATGACGGCCCTTTCCCACCTCCGCCTTAAAACCATTTTAAAGTTGGGCGAACTTCGTGTTGTAACTTTTGCTTTTTGTCGCTATTAATACACGCACTGCGGACTACACATAGTACAACTTAATTCTCTCCAACACCAGCGCGCACCGAGGCAAATGCTACATCTTCAACCACACACACACATCAGGGTCATACCATTACATAAACTGTGTGGGGGTAAATCTGGACTGAACCATTCACTGCTTATACTACACTTTGCATATTTCGCAGAGCTAAAAACAAGACAATTTCTTCCGCCGTGGCTAGATGCTAAAACAAGCCTTTATGCATGCGCGACATCGTAAATTGTATGGCAAGTGTAAACACATGATATGGGTCACAATTAAAAGAATGTGTAAACGGACAGGCAAAATAATCAGATATAGGCAACAAATCGGAATCGGGCATCAAGGCCTGACAGTGTAAACGGGGCCTTAGGTGTCGTGTGCATACAGTTCTATGTAACAGAAAACCTTTCATTGACTTACTGTACAAGGAAGTCTTTCTGAAAGATGTGGGTGCAAACAAAAGTTGAACAATGAAGTCCACAGACTGTGATTTCAGTATGTCTTTGTCTTAAGTCCTGATAATGTTGAACAATGTAGATCCTCAAAGAAAGCACATCTTGTTGTGCATACTTCTTTTGGGAATACCTTAAAATGAAATTACATTTTTACTTTACTCTAAAGAGTATTAAGTAGTGATATTTGGGTTTTTTAGATTCCCGTTAGCCACTACCAACTTAAGAGACTATTCTTTCTTAGGTCCAACAAATAAAACAACAGCTTTACATCAAATCATCATCAAAACCAATACAAAAAACATCTCAAAAAAAAGAAACAAATTTACATTCAAATAAAACACCAGAAACAAATGTCAAAAGCATACATTTACACTAAACCATAACAACAGAGAGCAATACCACAACCAAACAAAGACAATTTTACATTAAAGCTGGAAGCAGCGATGAAAGGGACCTCGCATGGCCTTAGGATGACAGAGAACAGTGGCATGTAGATGTCTTCAGGAGAGGAATCTCATTGAACATGAGTTTTTTTTGGTAGATCGGGCATTGTGTGTCTGAGTTATAAGTACTTCCTCCTCCATGGCAATGTTTTCCCCCACAGTCCAAAGACATGGGGTATAGGTGAATTAGGTAGGCTAATTTGTCCGTAGTGTATGAGTGTGTGCGTGAATGTGTGTGTGGGTTGCGGCTGGAAGGGCATCCGCTGTGTAAAAACTTGCTGGATGAGTTGGCGGTTCATTCTGCTGTGGCGACCCCGGATTAATAAAGGGACTAAGCCGACAAGAAAATGAATGAATGAATAAATGAATGTTGACCATACTTGTATGGTCCGGCGCAACCTTTGTGCAGTCGCATACCCACGCATCTCTCAAAAAAATTTAATTACTCGTTGCAAGGAGAATAGCGAAAGCTCTGTGATTGGTCAGTTTGGTAAGGGTGACAAGTGTGGATAGCCACAAGCTCATTGGAGCTTATTTCCTTCAATTACTTTAAAATCAAGTAATGCACCCTTCAATCACAAAAATCACTCACTTGTAATATGTGAGCATATTTACTGTACAAAACTTGTCAGTAAACTATGAGGACAAAAAATATATAAAATAAAACAATCATTTATTAATCGTAATTGAGCTCAAATTAAAATCTAATTAATCGAGATTTTAAATTTGAAATTGCCCAGCTCTATGATCATCAAAAAATCAGGCTTTAACAAATGGAGGTAGAGTAAATGATGACCATTTTTGGTTTGCTTTCCTTTTAGGTTCAGTTTACAATTAGTATTTATTTGTACTCACTCGTACCCATACAGTACTAATTCAAATTATCACATGATAGCGTTAAGACCAGTTGGCGTCTACTACAGCCTACTTGGACAGCCATACGTCAAAGTCAAATTAACCTGAGACATAAATCCTCTTCTGCAGCTCAGACTCGTGGGCAGGTTTTGTGAAGGCCTGCCACATTTAAAAAGACAGTATAAAGCAAGAATTGAGGCTTCAACCTCAAGCCAGCCAATCCAGCTCTGGAAATCCCAGTGGTGTTTTAGAGGCTATGATGAAAAACAGGCAGGTCGATGCGAGGGGACTTGCCTTGTATGGTCACAAAATAAGGTTCCTGCTCATTGTCTATCAGAAAGGAAGCTGAAAAGCCTTTGAAGGGAAAACTCCCTGTCTGTTGGAATAATTTAGAAATGCACATGACATTTTTGGAGTTTTGAGTGTTTGATTTTGTTTTCAAAATGCATGACATGATCTGTGCCTTTCACAATTAGCACATTGCTTTATTTGATCAACAAGTGTGAATGCTAATAAATTATTCAAGTTGTTTGAATGCTCCTATAATGGCAATTTCTACTGCATGGTACGGCTTGGATCGGTTTAGTACCACTTAATTTTGGGTGCTTTTCCACTTTGCTCTGTACTTAGTGCCTGGTACTATGTTAGTTTCTTTTTAGGTTAGCTTCCAAATGAGCTGTATCATCACCAAAATACATACACTGCAAAAAGGCTTATATTGCTTGGATTTTATGTCTAATTCTAGTTCAAATCCTTAAATCAAGAAGCATTTTCTAGACAAGCAAAACATATCGTATTGTTTTAAGAAATATTATGTCAAAATTTAGTGAGGTTTTTCTTAGAACTAGCAAAATAATCTGACAGTGGGGTAAGGAATATAATCTCATGTATAAAGGAAAACAAATTTAGCCTGATGAAGTCAAGTTTTGCTGAAACACGTTAGGGCTAGGCTTGGGCGGTATTTCGGTATTATGGTATACCGCGGGATCTAAAAATAGCAACGGTGTCAGTTTCAATACCGTTATACCGTCATAAAATATTAAATATCCTTTATTTAATGCCTACAAAAACGTATGTGTGGTTGTCATCACGGGACAGTGTGGAGGAGAGAGGGAAAGGAAGGGGGAGAGGGAGGGGGAGAGGTGACGTGACGAGTCGCGCTTCAAAGTGTCCTGCAGTTTGGGAGTTTCGACTGAACAGAAGGGAGACGTGGTTAATATGAACGAGAGGTCTGCATTAGAGCTGAAGATCTTTGCCCAAACCCGGCGAGACCCGTAAAAATCCAAATCCCTGCATTAAAATCCATCCCTGCAAAGGTGAAACAAGTGATGACGAAGTAGTAAAAAAAAAGAGAATTTTGACGGCGGTCAAGCCAGTCACTAGCTCAGAAGGAGCGGTTATTCCAGCCGCAGGTATTTCGCGGTCGCTCATACACTGCGTATTACGGTAGAGCCCTAAACCGCAAGCTGACAGATAAAAAGAAGAGGCCTCTCGCTAAAGTGAAACTGCTGTCATCGAAAATTAAATGCATGTTCCTGACTGGTAGAAGATGAACAAACAATCCTACCAAAAACTTGCAAAATCAGCCAGATCAGAACTCTGCATCTCGACCTGTAGCCGCAGGAAAGGGTGTTCAGCTGCTGGACGCACATGAGTGAGAGACTGCGCTAAAGCCAGTGGATTTAATAATGTTCCTCCACAAACACACGTAGCCTAATCTTAGTGCGTAAAGGGTTTTTAAATTATAAATAAATGTTAATTAAACCATAATCATAATGTAGACAGAGTATACAGACTAATGGTGGCATTATTCTTTTATTATTCAGCTTCACCGCCGCCTTAATGCCAGATTGTGAAGAGAGGTGGAGAAACACATCTTGCAGAGCCTTTATCTTAATTTCGTTATTGCCAAAATACCCGTCATCATTTAGAGTTTATTTTAATTTGATTTGTTAAGCAAGATTACTTTTCATTGGTGTGTTGGCCAATTTAAAGGCTAAGTGCATGTAGACCTATAGAGTGCTGAGATGTTACGATGTTACAGCTGTAGGACTTATTTTATTTCTTTGTTCCAACTTTCAAGTGGCCTATAGTCTACGTTTGTTACGAATAAATGATGTTAAAACATATAAATGACTCATTCTTAAAAAAAATGCATTACAGCTGTGTGCATGAGCACATTTAATGTAGGCTGTGAACGGGTTTGGGTTCTCTCTCTCTCTCGCTCTCTCTCTCTCTCTCTCTCTCTCTCTCTCTCTCTCTCTCTCTCTCTCTCTCTCTCTTTCAGTTTCTGAATGGTTTAGGCTTAAGCCAACAGTTTGGTGACGCTGTTTGAGCCTTACGTCATAATTTTTTTTATTACGCCGGTAATACCGGATACCGGGGTAAAATATGGAGGCGGTTTGACGGTATCAAAATTTGGATACCGCCCAAGCCTAGTTAGGGCTGCTCGATTTTGGGAAAAATCATCATCACGATTATTTTGGTCATAATTATAATCATGATTATTCAAAACGATTACTGTTGAAGTCAAAATTATTAGCGCTCCTGAGAATTTTTTTTAAAATGAATATTTCCCAAATTATGTTTAGCAGAGCAAGGAATTTTAACAGTATTTCCTTTAATATTTTTTCTTCTGGAGAAAGGCTTATTTGTTTTATTTCAGCTAGAATAAAAGCAGGTTTAAATATTTTGAAACCTACTTTAAGGTCAATATTATTTATAATATTATTATTTATTTGCCCTTTTAGGCAATATAATTTTTTTATTGTCTGCAGAAGAAGCTACTGTTATACAATGACTTGCCTAATTACCCTAATTAAGCCTTTGAATCATACTTTGAATTTATATGCTTGTATTTTGAAAATATCTAGTCAAATATTATGTGCTGTCATCATGGCAAAGATAAAATAAATCAGTTATTAGAAATGAGTTATTAAAACTATTATGTTTAGAAATGTGTTAAAAAAAAATCTACTTTCCATTAAACAGAAATTGGGGGAAAAAGGTTGCTAATATTCAGGAGGGCTAATAATTCTGACTTCAGCTGTATACAGTTATTTATCTCCCTGCAAAGGGAAAAGAGAAATAAACACTATAGAAAAATATGAAACAAACTGTGCTTTAAGCATCTTCACTGTAAGAAAAACACTTTAGCTACAAAAGTCCTTTAGTCAAGAGCAGCGAGGGATTTTCTCCTTTTGTTGTTTGATTAATAATGATCGAAACGGGCGGCAGCAAAAATATTACGCTGTCACTTTAAAGTTTTATGGTTTCGCTTTTATGTTTCTTTTGATCCTCAACTTGTTTGTTTATTACACAATTGAGGGTTAATATGAATAATCCCTAAACACCGCATTTTGACACCTATTTGACCATTAAAACGCTTAAGAAAGCAGATGAATTGTTTCAAGCGAGTGCACGCTCCTGTTCCCTTGCTTGAAGGAACCGTGCCTGGAACGCAACTGCGATCGGTTCTCTTTCAAATAGTCAGACAAAAAAGTTATGCTATGCACCCACAGTCTTGCTGCTTTCAAGAGCTCCAAATCTGACTTTTTGTAAGCAGCACCGATTGCTTTTGCTTTGAACAGCATATTAATTGGCCTTAACCGTGTGATCATGCTTCCATTATCACACAGTATGTTTTTCACCTGTTCTCTATTGCTTACGGTTATTTTTGTTTATGGTTTAATTATCATTTTTTACAACAACATTGTTTTAAAATGAGATTAACTCTCCATTTATGTGTAGTTAACAGGTGATCTAAGAGACCTTTAGCGTGGACAGATTACTGTGCATATTTTTGATACATGACTATAATTATTTTTAAAAGTCAATTGTTTTTATTTTTTTTAAGAAATGTTTTGTTAAATAAAATGTTTGCAGCTATATTTAGCTTGTTTAAAATTTGTGTTTACGAAATAATAATTGTTTGGTTGGTCAGAGATAAATTTGGTAAATCCTTAATTTTGAATTCTGAAAAGTCATGTGAAATAAATAATAATTGCAGTATGAAACCATGACCCATTTGCTCATACACGACACACAAAATGTGAAATGAATGAGGAGGCATGTGGACAAATCACAAAATATAAATCAAGTCATTTTAGCATGTCAAAGTCAAATTCATGCATATAAAATAATTTCCCAACAACAAAATTGTGGCTAGTGAAAATGCAGAGTGGCTAGTAACGTTGGAAAACTACTAGCCACCGTGTCTGGTGATCAAAAAGGTTAATGTCAAGCCCTATATATATATATATATAACGACGGGGTAGGAGTGACAGAAGACAACAGGAGGTAAGATCCAATATGCAGGTTTAATCAGCGTCAGGCAAGCAATGGTCAAATCAGGTATAAACAGGTATGTGCAGGCAAATCCAGAATCGTCGTCAATATAACAGGCAATAGGTCTAGGCTAAACAGGATAACAAGGATAAGCTAACTAGGCTAAGGTCGGTACACGGAGAAACAAGACAGGGAGAATCGCTGTAATGTCGCTATGTAGCAAACAAGACTCGGCAAACTGGATGGGTTCATGAGTGGCTTATAAGTGGTGTGATATCAGTCTCTGACAGGGTTCAGCTGGTGAGTGCAATCAGGCTAGATGCGTGAGCAGGCGTGAGTGTCTGGGAGAAGTGCATGCATGCATATGTAGTCCAGAAGAATGCAGAAATGTAGTCTTGAGAGTTTGTGTGAGAACCAGCGATCTCTGGAGAGCGATCGCTGGTTGTGGGAATATATATATATATATATATATATATATATATATATATATATATATATATATATATATATATATATATATATATACATACACACACACACACATACATTCACACATATACACACAGTTGATGTCTGCTGAAGTATTAGCCCCCCTTTGAATTTCTTTCTCTTTTTAAATATTTCCCAAAGGATCCTTAACAGAGCAAGGAAGTTTTCACAGTATGTCTGATAATATTTAAATTTATTTGTTTTATTTTGGCTAGAAAAAAAGAAGTTTTTTTATATTTTAAAAATCATTTTAAGGTCAAAATTATATGTTTATATATAAAATTAATTATTTAATGTAAAATAGCTGAAATAAGTCAATATGAATAAAGCAGTTATTATATTGCTGTCCCTTACAGGTGTGGCTGATGGAGTAGGTGGCTGGCGGGACTATGGGGTTGACCCGTCTCAGTTCTCTGGGACACTTATGAGGACGTGTGAGCGATTGGTTAAAGAGGGGAGATTTGTGCCAAGCAACCCAGTGGGAATCCTCACAACCAGCTACTATGAGCTACTGCAGAACAAAGTACCACTATTAGGTAAGAACGTTCACTTTTAATGAACTGAATTCAGTGGAAATCTCCCTTCAAATGAAAGAGTTGCATGGAAATCATTTATTTTCCGTCTTACTTTTCGACGCGCAAACAGTGGATGTCTGTTTTTTAGAGGCTGTTGGTCTGTTACAGCATTATGCTCTGGCTTCAATTAAGGTGCGGTTGTGCAATTTTGAGTTCTGTTCACTTCCATTCATGCGCTTATGTAAACAGAGGAGCATGCGTCATATCTTCTGCTACACACTGAAGTTCACTTCAACTTGTGAATCAAATAATATCACAGTTTGACATCTATCTTAAACCCGAAATATTTAAATCTAGTTCAACTATTCATACAGTGTGATTTAAGTAGAGTACCACACTAACATAGTCTTATTTTCCTTAGCGTGCACTGACATGCGAGACACGTGGTTACACCATAAAACTCCGGAATGGATGTTATGTTCTGGGACGGTTACAAGTGATGTTTTATTTTTCCTGACTTGGGAGGGACATGGTTTTTTGGGAACGGCCTTGGCTTATTTTTCTCAGGATGAGATCAAAGCCGTAACTAAAATATAATAGACTGAAATGAGTCATTGTAGAGTGCGTTTTTCCTCAAAAACACGCTGTGGGCTGGATGAGTCATGAACAGAGTGTACTGGGTCACAAGATCGGATTTTGGTAATAAATCTGCACAGATTCAAAGATCAATTACAGGTTTTTGTGCGGTTTGGCCTTTTTAATGGAACTTTTGACGTCTTTTCACTGTCGAAACACTAACTGGGAGGCTACTAATATGGTACATTTTAGCAATTTGACACTTATATGTTGTAGTTTATCGACATAGTTTGCATGAGACAGACTCTGACAACCCAATGCAACCAAAAAAGCACTAATTACAGGTCACAGTTGTAGTCTAGAAACATTTCCAAATTAGGGCTGGGAGATAAAAAAAAAAAGCCATCATGATACCATGTTTCATTTCATTCTGTATCGATAATTATTGAAAAAATTTTTAACAATCAATTTAAGAATATTAGGATTTTTTATTTAACCACTTTATTTTAATTTACCAGCATTACTAAGGCAAATAGTTTTAATAGTGAAACAATGAAAAAAATATATATCTCGTCTCTCATGTCTTAAAATGATAATAAAATTAACAAAAGTGTTAAAGAGACTCTTAAACTTGTTAAATAAGATGTTACAAAGTGTGTACAATGATAACTTGTAAACTCTGAACAATCAAAGCAAACTTTAAGGTAGATCAACATCTGTAAGGTGTGAATAATAATGTTGCAGTAAACCTCAAACTCTGTAAAAAAATCCAGTTTTGATAATCAAATCTGCTTTGAAATGAAGGGACTAAAACCATTATTATTTATATACATATTGCAACATTACAAATAGAGAAGTTGAATGACTACATCGCCCCAATGCTAGAAAATCTTCCATATGGGGTGCTAGTTGCTGGGACGCACAAGAAAAGAAACCAAAAAAAGCCACATCCTTACATCCTTTTTTTATTGGAAACATTGTAAACTAAGCTAGGTAGATTCAAATAATGTTGTGTAAAAACATTGTGCAACATCAATACCTGTGCATTGTCTTTTAATAAAAAAGCTTATTATATCTATATGTAATATGAATACAAATACAAATAATGTATAGTTTTATACATTATATTTATCTTTTAAAAAAAATCTCATATTAGCAAACAAAACACAAGGTAGGCCTACTGGGCAAAAAGGGCGATGTCTCTCAGACAATTTTAGAAGCTGTCATTCATTCATACTCACCATACTTAAGGTCTTGGTCACTTGTTTGTCCTTAGAGAATCCACGTGGGATAAAAGAACAGCATCTTAACTCTGTCTTTCATTAAACGCAGTTGCTGTTTAATGTTTAGTAAATTAGACTCATTCAAAGTAGCGTCACTGCTTAAAAAAATTGTATTAATGCATGCAACACTTCCGACTGTACAGTGTGTTTTCTTTTCCATGTAATACACATACAATGAGTTTTGAGGTAAGGGACGTTTTCATTTGCCATTCACTGACAGTCAGACAGGCTCATCTAGTTCATCACTCTATTTTTCCTCATTAAAGCCGACTTATCAGCGCGCTGTACATTGAAAACATATGATTCAATTCACGCCTTCTGATTGATTCTCGGGATATATCAGCTTTTGCTGTCAAAGGCTGGTGGCGTTTAGAGGCTTTTGCCAACAAACTGTTTCTGAATGCGCTGACGATGGGATTTAGAAACTTATTTGTTGATGGTGTACTATGTGCCTTATGCATTCACTTAATGTCATTATTTTATTTTTGGCGAAGTGCCGTCTAGCGGCTTTTGCATCTGAGTTCTTCACTTTCTCTCTAAATTTATGTTTTACGTTTTTTCTGCAAATGTCACATCCATAACGCTGGAATTGCTCATATGTGGATTTAAAGCCGGCAAAATAAACAGATGTTAAAGTCAACTGTCAATAGCGCCAATAGCCTAGTGGTTAGTACGTCAGTACATAGCACCAAGGTGCTCACGGCGACCCGGCTCGAGGTCCTTTACCGATCCTTCCCCTATCTCTGCTCCCGACATTTCCTGTCTGTCCAAATAAAGGTGAAAACCCCTAAAAAATATATTAAAAAGTTATTAAAAAAAAAAAAAACAGATGTTGATGTCAACTAATAGAGGTGTGAACCTACACTGGTCTCACGGTTTGTTTTGGTTACGGTTATCATGCCATCGATTCGGTTCAATTTGATATCTCGGTGCATTGACGATGCTTTCCATACACAGTGTTGTATTTTGGGGGGTGGCTATAATAAGCTGTCTGTATAAACACACACACACACACACACACACACACACACACACACACACACACACAGCACTACACTGTCTCTTATTCACACACATACAAAAACATAGACAGCACCAAACAAACACACACGCGCTTGCTTGCTCGCTCGCTCGGGAGCGATATTGTGAGACCGCCCACTCCTGTTAAAATCACACCAGAGTTACTGACCACTCCCTCGCTTTATTCGGAAATATATTCCCGTGCCTATGCATACAGCCAAGAGGAAAAGAGAGGGGAGGAAAAGTCACACCAGGTGGAATGGGCCACAGTGAGAGAGAGAGAGAGAGTGAGAGAGAGAAATGGAGTACTTTCATTCCCTCAATTGCAGAGAATTAGGGGCTTCTGCTGTAACTGTCAGTGAAAGACTGTACAGAAATCACACACACTCAGTGAAATTGTGCACAGTCGGCACCAGGAGTGTTGTAAATAGCCTCGACAGAGCGCATAGGAGGTATTACAGTACACAATAACCGGTTATGATTATTACTGAACCGATACCGAATTGTCCGCGATGCACCGAAAAAACTATTAATTTTGACACCCCTACCAACTAAGAATTTGGGGGCTTTCTTACAACTTTGTCTGTATCTCTTTAGGAAGCAGTACAGCATGTATCGTGGTACTAGACAGACAGAGTCACCGGCTCCACACAGCCAACCTGGGAGACTCAGGATTTCTGGTGGTTCGAGGCGGAGAGGTGGTGCACAGATCTGATGAACAGCAGCATTACTTCAACACGCCTTTCCAGCTGTCCATCGCTCCTCCTGAAGCAGAGGGCTCTGTGCTCAGTGACAGGCGAGTAGGCATAAGATTCTGACAGTGTGATAACCTTTCATAAATATATCACGGCTTCACGGTATTGTGATTACTGCTCTCAAATAAGTTCTTTTTAAGTGTTTGGGTAAAAACAACAACTTCATTGTCTATTAAACACAGCATATTTTATTTTAAGAAACATTTAGAATATTTTGGAGCAGTAAACATAGGCTAAATAATTAAACTAAATCATTGACTTCTGCTGTCTTCAAAAACACATTTCTTTAGATCTTTTAAAGGCATCTTTGGAGATCTTTTTATTCTGTGGAAATAAAGTAAACCACTGCACTAATGTTGGTGTATAAGTGATTTGTTTTTCAAGTGTTGCTGACCAGCAGCTTTTGATGTAGATGGTGATTTGCTGCTGGAGATACTGTTGCCCTAAAAAAACTAAGTAAATTAGTCATAAAAAACACATAAAAATAACACATGTACCCTGAAATGGTATAATAAAAAAATTAGCAGTTTTCAAACATTGACTTTTGTAAACCATGGAAAACGTTAAAAACCGGTTATCATCCCTTGTCTACAGGTGAGATGTCTGACTTTTCCTCTCGCTTTCTGATTATGCAACAGCATTGCGTCCTCGACCTAGACGTGAGCGAGACATAATCCACTGGCTGTCAATATGAGAGCATGATTAGGTCCTCAGTCTGAGAGCCTGGTTATTAACTTGTCTGGATTATCAGTTCTTCCTGGAGAGAAATGAGGCACTGGAACACAGCAGCATCTCACCGTGTAACTGATATTGTAAAAATATGACGTTGCAATATTTAGTTTTTCTGCGATTTATACTCTGCAAGTAAGTAAGTAATGTGCATTTAAATAGTGCAATTATCATGTATTGCCAGACACCCAAAACACTTTACAGTCATAAGGTGGGTGCATTATGAATACAATTCCTTGTCTTAAAAAGCTCTATTTTGAAATAATTAATAAAAAGATTTTTTTCAACACATTTCTAAACTTAATAGTTTTAATAACTCATCTCTAATAACTGATTTGTTTTATCTTTCCCATGATGACAGTAAATAATATTTGACTAGATATTTTTCAAGACACTTCTATACAGCTTAAAGTGACATTTAAAGGCTTAACTAGGTTAATTAGGTTAACTAGGCAGGTTAGAGTAATTAGGCAAGTTATTGTATAATGATGGTTTGTTCTGTAGACTATCGAAAAAATTTGCTTAAAGGGGCTAATAATTTTGACCTTAAAATGGTTCATAAAAATTAAAAACTGCTTTTATTCTAGCCGAAATGAAACAAATAAGACTTTCTGTTGAAGAAAAAATATTGTCAGACATACTGTGAAAATTCCCTTGCTCTGTTAAGTATAGTGTAGAATATACAAATATTCTGCCGCCAATTTAGATGTCATTTCGTCGCCTTAGAATATTTAGTAAAGTTTTTCTGAGTCGTTTAGATTAAAGAAATAATTATTTAATGTCTCTCTCGCTCTCGTGGCTGTGCGCATAAGATTAACGACAGCTTAGAAAACGAAAGCAATTTTAGTAGATTTAGAAACGCCGGCTGGATGCAAAAAGTTGCGGGTCTCTGTGAGTCTGCAGAGCATGTGAAACGAGCAGTACGAAACAGGTAAATAAGAGATTTTTTTAATTGCTCGTGGATGTTTGATTATATTGGGCGAATAAAATTTAAAAAAAAGTGTAAAAAGATTTTATTAATAGTAGAAAAAAAAAGTGTGTCACTAAATATACTTGGGCGCCCATTAATATACCTGGGTGGCCCGCCCAAGTAAAGTTCATGTGTGGAAAGCACTGTCATAATAATAATAATAATAATAATAATTAATATTAGAGTGATTTCTGTGTGATCATGTGACTGAATGAAATTGAAATTTCATCTTTAAAATCACTGGAATAAATTAAGTTATAAACTACTTTAGAACAGTTATTCTATAGAGCAATAACATTTCACAATTTTACAATTTGTACTGTATTTTTGATGTATTAAATGCAACCTTGGTGAGCAGGAGAAGCTTATTTTAAAACATTTAAAAATCCTACTCACCCCAAACTTTTGACCAGTAATGTACATAAATTATAAAATGAATAAATTATATTAAACTAATATAGTTATTTCTAAATATTAATAAACATTTTCTCAAATGTATAAACAAGTACGTGAGTGTGTTTATATATACAAAATAAATAAAATAAATACAAAATCGTAGGGCGTAAGCATGTTTGCCATAGGCATATTTGGGGGCTCGTCCGGGATTGATCTGGTTCATGTTTGACTGATTTTTTGCTTGATTTTTTTTAACAGATCATTTTGGTCATTGATTCAGTTCCATTCATAAATAAACATTCACTTGCTTCATTTCTAAATGAATCAGCCAGTTCACATAAATTGTTTGAGTGATGTTTCTGGGATTTAAATGTAATATTGTTTGTGCATGGCAGGCTAAAACCAGCTAAAATACTTGGTAAGATACAAAGATACTACCCCCAAAATATGAATATAATTGTTTTGGTTAATATCACACACTACTGTGAGAAATCTGTTAATTACTCAACCGAATAGCTGTTCATTCACTAAACAATTCTAAGAGAGTAGCCTAGTAAACAACCCTAATTCATACATTTACCACAGTTATGGCCCCCTTTCCTCAGTGAGCAGCATACGATCACCTTTAATCTTTCTCCCGACATTTGATACGGCTACTAAGCTAATGGAGACAACCTTAGCATGGCCTCTGCAAATTCTGACATTAGCTGGTTTCTGTTTGACAATGAGCTAATAGTAGTACACTTAATGACAGAGATATCCTCCAGTTTGTGGGTGTAAATCTTCAACACCAGTTCTACTTTAAAGTGGTTTCCACTACTCGATTCTCCGAATTGATTATTATTCTTCAAACTCAGTATCAAGTTTACACTGCTTGACCTGAGGCCGGCTTGGCGCAGACAGAGGGAAGCACAGCCAGTGTATTCATAGAGTCACTGGGCACACCGTCTGCCGCAGACTTCCTGGAACAGAACGCAACTCTTCACAGCTGATCTCCATGTTTCCGCGTGCTTTATACTGTAATGAGGATCAAGCCATATAAGCTTCTTAGACTGAAACTGCTTTTATGCCTCCTAAATATGGTCTGCAAACGCCAATGCGACTGCAACTTAAACACAATCATGTTTTAACTTGGTCAGCAGAGAATGTGCATTACTGATATAGTTTTGATGGATCTTTAGATTCTTAAGATGTCACATCGGTAACACTTTATATTAAGGTGTCCTTGTTCAACAAGTTCCATGTGCTTTATTTAATTACATTAGTAACTACAGTAAATACAAATAATTATGCACAGTTAATGCAACTAACCTCAAACCCAATCCACATTCTAACGCTAACCATAGGTTAACGTAATTAATATTACTTATTATACTTAATATTTACTTATTATATAGGTAAATCAATGCTTAATTATTATTACTTAATATTTACTTATTATATAGGTAAATCAATACCCTTAACACCTTAAAAAAAAAACTTTAAAACACCTTGCACTATACACTGTTCTATATCTGCACAACTCTGGTTTGCACTCATTGCCATATGCCCTTAATGTCATTGTATTGCATTGTTTACAATTTTTTTTTATTATTACTCTTTAGACTACATTTTATGTATATATTTAGATTTCATTTTATGTATAATTGTATTTATTGTAAATTCTTTCCTAGAACTTTTTTTTATTATTAATATTATATGTTGGGTACCTAGGGTCTGAGAGTAACGTAATTTCGATTCTCTATATGTCCTGTACATGTGGTTGAACTGCAATATTCTAGACCAGTGGTTCTCAAACTGTGGTACGTGTACCACAAGTGGTACGCAGGCTTCCTTTAGTGGTACGCAGAGGAATGAAATATGTCATGTACATGCTACACACATTTCAAAATTTATCAAAAATGATGGGTATAATATGCCATATATGACATATAGACTATATTTCTGAGGTAATCTGCCACGTTATTTTTTTACTGTGCAGAGTTGTAGCTGCTTTATTGGGCCTACTACGCTACTGTATTTCAATACTGCTCATTTTGGTGTTACTTGGAGGAACAATTTTTTCTGAGGTGGTACTTGATGGAAAAAGTTTGAGAACCACTGTTCTAGACTGAAAACTGCATTAAAGTGCTATATCCAGACTGAGCAAGTTGAATATTGCTTTAAATGTGTGAACCATTAATACTGGAATATCACATTAAATTAGAGGTGTGAACCTATACTGGTCTCACGGTTCGGTTCGGTTACGATTATCATGCCATCGATTCCGTTCAATGCGATATCTCGGTGCATCACGGTGCATTGACGATGCTTTCCATATATAGTGTTTTATTTTAGGGGGGAGGCTATAACAAGCTGTCTGTATAAACACACAGACACACAGCAACACACTGTCTCATATTCAAACACATTCACAAACATAGACAGCATCAAACAACCAAACACACACACAAACAAACACACTTAAGCCCTTGCAACAGGAAGCGCTCGCGCTGAGCGGAGCAGAAAAACGAAAAAAAAACGAAAAAAATAAGCACTTTTCTGACGGTCCCTTACAGAAAGGTCCTCTCAGAACGAGCTCTGCCGGCTAAAGTAAATGCAGACTGCGACGGCTTAAACGGAGCAGTGCTCGTAATGTCGAGCGAAAAAAAGAAAGACGGCTGTGAAACATAACCAGCTTTGTCTTTCTGTAGGAAACACACTTTAGATCTTTTTAGGGTAGGCGTTTTTTGAGTTATTGCCGTCTATAACTGAAAGTGTGTCAGGAAAATCGAAAACAAAACCAACTGAACCGCGCTCATTTCTGGCGCCCCCCTGGATATACAGCGCCCTTAGCATTTGCCTACGGTGCCTATGCCACGGGCCAGCCCTGAGTTGGCTGGCTCACCTGCCTCGCGACAGAGCGCATAGGAGATAAATGACGTTACTACATAATAACCGGTTATGGTTATTACTGAATCGATACCGAATTGTCCGCGTCTGTAACGCGGTGCACCGAAGAAACAATTAATTTTGACACCCCTACATTAAATATTTAACCTATTAAGCCTGAAGAATGTTGATTGAACAAAAATGTGGCAAAACTTTATTTCAGATTTATAATGGGTTTAACTTTTTTTGGACTAAAAGAAAATATATTTTTTCACTTTTACCATTCATTTTCAAACTATGAAAAAAGCACAGTTTTAAAACAAGTGAATTAAGTACAGTTTAGTTTTGGTTTATTGTTTATTGTGTGAAAGGGGCGTTAGTTTTATAGAAGTGTCTTGAAAAATATGTAGCCAAATATTATTTACTGTCATCATGGCAAAGATAAAATAAATCAGTTATTAGAAATGAATTATTAAAACTATTATGTTTAGAAATGTGTTGAAAAAAAATCTCTCCGTTAAACAGAATTTAGGGAAAAAAAATAAACAGGAGGCTAATAATTCTGACTTCAACTGTATATAAGAAAAATAGAAATCATCCATCTGGCTTAATTGTTCAGCTTTCTATATATTATGTTTTCATCTCACAGACATAAAACTTGTAGTTTTTTTAATACACAAGTTTTCTTGCATTTAAAGTCACACTTTTGTGTTTTTCTGCTTTCCCACAGCCCTGACGCTGCAGATAGCTCATCCTTCGATGTGCAGTTGGGTGACATTATCCTCACAGCTACAGATGGTCTCTTTGACAACATGCCAGACTACATGATTTTACAAGAACTCAAAAAGCTTAAGGTACCAGAGCATCTATATATAACACTTCTGTGCACTTTTTTGTCCTCCAGTGACATTAATATAAATGCTCTGCTTTCAGAATACCAACTATGAAAGCATCCAGCAAACAGCCAAGAGTATTGCTGAACAGGCCCATGTTCTAGCATACGACCCCAATTACATGTCTCCTTTTGCACAGTTTGCCTGCGATAATGGCTTGAATGTCAGAGGTGAGATATACTCCTTTTAAAACCTCTAAATTGTTATTTTATTAAAGGCCTTGCATAAAAGCCTTTTAAATAACCATCCGCTGTCGCGTTTGCAATTTTCTGTAAGATAATGGTCACGATAATAGCCGTCGTTGACATTTAGAGTGCACACATTTGTTCTGACGATTATTATTCGCTAAATAATAGAATGCAATTAATATTATGCGTTTGACTAAAGGTAAACATTGCACTGAAGGTAAACCGTTTATCAATTCAACACACTATTATGTTGAAAATTTGTTCAGTTTTGTTTGGTTCAATTCAGGATTTTTATAGTTAATGCTGTAAAAACATTTTGACCAATTATAACGAATAAAAGAAACCCGATATTTATTGTGATTCATTTTAAAAACATATTTACAGTAAATAGAACAACAGTTTAACTAACAAAGTTTTTAAATATATTTCTTAATGTTGATTGTTGACAAATCTGTTAAGTTATTGTAAACCTTGTACTAAAATTCTACACTTCCTGACAAAAGTTTTGACGTTGATCCCAGTTGTAAGAGCAACAAATAATAACTGGACTTCTATATATATAAGTTTATTCATAAACAAATTTCGAGAGGATCACGTGCTTATGATTGTTCACAGCTGTTCCAAGTTTAGCTAATGACTGATTATCCTATCAGACGATCCTTAACTCACTATAAATAACCAGACTTTTCTCCTCTCAATATCTTCATCTTGAAAAAATCCCCCCACCCAACCCTACTTTCCCTCCTTTCAAACGGGCGTCATGGTGGCCAGCGATTAGCGCTGTTGCCTCACAGCAAGAATGACCCTGGTTTAAAGGGTCACGAAACACCAAAACACATTTTTTGAGCTGTTGACAGTGGTATATGTGTCCCACACTGCTAAAAACACTATTAAGACACCTATATTTCACTAAAAAGTGTAAATTGGTTGTTTTTGCGTTATTTCAAGCAAATTCGTACTTCCGGTTTGAAACGAATTTTTGAAGCTGCGTCACGGTCATGACATAATAGCGTGTATTCCAGTGTGCAGACTGGGTGTCTGTGCCAGAGTGAGTCTTATTACGTCTTACAGTGTGTTGCATTAATGCATGAGTAATGCTTGGTTCAAACCAATCAGCGCGCTCTATTGTGCAACTTCATTAATATTCATTACTATCACCGTGTTTTCAGGACAGAGACGCCACGTTGTGTTGGCAAAACAAGCGTGAAGTGTTGCTTTTATAGTTTGCTGCAGTTAAGTTTCGTTTTCATTTTCTCTCTGTGAGAGCTCAGCTGGAGTCACGTGTGGATTAACAGTGTACGCGACGCGCGACAACAATAACTTACGTGTCTAAGGAGGATTATTGTTTACCTGAGAGCTGTTCTCATCTGCAAACGCTGAGATCTGCATTCGTTTGTAGTATTCTCTTCATAAAGACGCGGCTCTAGTTGCTGGTGATTGTCCTGTCTCTACAGATTTGGTAAGTGAGCGACCAGTTTATTCAGTTTGTTCGTATCTAACAAACTATTGCACCGAGTGCAAACATGTTAGCACCACAACCAAACTTTAACCTCGTGTAGGATTTTTTACCGCATTTAGTGACCGGAATAACACGCGCGGCTTTCTGACACTACCTGCCGTGTGCATCTAAGTTTCTGGGAAATGCGGAGGTTTTTTTTCTCTCATTCGCCGTGCGGTATCAAACATTGCATGAAAAATACACGCTTAGAGCAGCTCCTCAAATCAAATATCTCGTGTGTCGCGAGGGGCATGAATGAATTCCCTGAATGAAAGAGCCAAACTGCAGTTAAAGTCCACCATTTAATAATTTGGCAAATAATTCGACTACAGATGTCCATGTAGGTTAAACACCATCACTTTCTCATGTGTGTGTGTGTGTGTGTGTGTGTATTTTGACTCTGAAACTCGAGCGTGCCCAAATAGACACTCCCACACCATCCCACTTTTCTTCCTCCGACACTCCCCCCTAAACAGAGCTGGACACGCCCACTTTTCTGACTTTTTCCAAAGTAGAGGTGTGAAAACACCCTGCTGAAACGAGGGGGTTTCATGGCCCTTTAATTCCTTTCCAAACCAGACGGCATTTCTGTGCGGAGTTTGCTCGTTCTCCCCGTGGTCGTGTGGGTTTTCCCCGGGTCCTCCGGTTTCCTCCCACAGTTCAAAAACAAGCCCTCTAAACAATTAATCAAAATACATTAGCTAAACTCTGAGTACACTTTTCAGCATACATATCCGACACTTAGCTACAACAAGCAAAAAGGGGAGTCATCGAGATCTACCTGAGCTCAAACGTGTATAGTGCCACCTGCGATATTGATGTGTGTAAAACATAATCTGTAAAAGATATGGACGTAGTATCCGTGACGTCACTCATGGAGTGCATTACAGCTCTAAAGAAAAATACAAATGATAAAGGATCTTAAATAAAACAAATACATTTATAGAGAAGGTATACAAGTATATAATTTAACTCACATTTTATACATAACATTTTATATTAAAAACATTTTAACAGTGGGGTCAATAGAAATTTGCTCTATTTTGGAGCCAGGACTAGCGGAATTTCTATGAATTGCAGTTTCAGTTACTTCCGTATTACACAGCAAAATCCTCTGAGTAAAGTTTAGTCCATAAAGATAGTATTTGGTCGCTGTCTAAAATGAGTTAATGTTACTCAAGTCAATGAGACAATGAAAGGATTAATTGGGTGATGATTGAGCACTGATGATGAACACCTGCTGTTAATAAACAGAAGCACAGAAGAGAAACACAAAACTACAACTGACTTCAGTCACAGCCTCAGCTGAAATATAATACATTGAATCTCTTAAAATCTCAGCAGAGGATCATTAAGCAACTCCGCAGACTGAGCTGCTTTACTTTTTACCAACCGGTTTGCCCTTATAAATAGAGGGACCAAATACTCTCTGAACTGAGTAAATCTTGCTCAGAGGATTTTGCTGTGTAGCTTCAGGAGGGAGAGCTGGAGGTTGCCACTTAGCAAGGGTTGTTTGCATCCACATGGTCTTTGTTTTGGGTGAATCAGTGTCGAGATGACGTCATAGAAAGCGTCTAGACCCAGAATTTGCAGGAAAACCACAGCATTTCAGAAAAATGCCAAATTTGAAAAGTTGTGGAGTTTGCTTAATTTTGAGATAAATTCAGCCATCGCAAAATTGCAAAATGCTGAAAGCATTAAATATTAGTCTTTATAATAATATTTAATATTTTTTCAGCTGCAGATTGTCAAATTTAGTTTGATGTGTTTCGGATGAACAGTTCTTTGGATAGAAACTGCTGTTTTATTCAATATTAGGTTGTGGCAATTTTACACTCCTAAATGACTTGCTTCTGATGTAAGAGTCTAAATTATCATATGCATTTGTTTATATGGTCTTTTTAACCAAAGAAGGCTCACACAACTTCCAAAGGCAAAGTGTGTGGTGTGGTGTGTGGACTTTGGGGGTTTTACGATGTGGTCATATGTTGATTGGTCATTTTGAATGTCTCAGTATTTGGGCTTTGGTCACATGGTCAAGAAAGAGACAAAAAAGCTGGTAAACGTTGGCTTTGGCTTTTTTCCTGGGCTGTTCTTTTCCTGCTCTGCTTCATTTCTCTGGCTATACTGCTCTCTGCCTCTTTGAGGCCTATTTGCTCTCTTACTTCTGATAACTTTATTTTAATTTAAGCTGGGTACAATTATTATCATATGTTTTATCATTTCATATTTTATCATTTTAGATAGTTATTTTGTAATTAATTAAGTTGTAACCATAGAGAATTATTGTCATTAAATCATCTTATTTTCAAGTATTTGTGAATAATTTTTAATTTAACATTAACACTTAATTGCTCCATATTGCAATACAATATGTGATTGTATTGTATTGCAATATGGAGCAATTAAGTGTTAATGTCAACGCTCTCCCACATTTTAAGCTATCAATACTGCCCCTACTTCCGTTTTTGGCATAAGATTGCAGAAGAATGGTTTGACTTGAATGTACAATTTTTTATTGTAGTGTATACTGATCATACGGCAGAACTACAGTTCAAATCACTGTGGTTAAAACCCATTCTTACACTAATGATATTGTAGATATCCATTAAATATTTGGCACTGACAGCACACCCTGTTTTCTTTGTATAGGAGGAAAGCCAGATGACATCACCGTTCTGCTGTCAATCGTAGCGGAGTACACAGACTGACGCCTGCGAGGGCTGCAAAAAGCCTCTCTTGTTGTCTTCCTCTCAGTCACAGGACTGGCGGCTGTTTCCTGCTGGCAGGATCGAGGGCTGTTTGAGTTTGGCTTTTCTGGCAGGGACTCGGAGCCCACATCTGTTTCCTTGGGTTCCTCAGCCTTACTAGACCGTACTTTCACACGATGTCGACGTCTGCAACTAAAAGACCACCTTCAATGCGGACTGAGTTGTGCTTGACAAGGGCTTCAACGGGTGTCCAACACTTCTCCAGTACGTCTGTAAGAATGTTCCTGTTGTTCCGTGATGAATTGATGGTGTCGAAAGGAGCCAAAAATGAAGAAAGAATGAGGAGAAAGCTAAGCAGGAAGGAATACCAGGCTGATTAGGGACAAGCCTGGGGTGACCATATACAGTTAATGTTAGAAAATTCAAAGGGGGGCTAATAATTCGAACTTCAACTGTATATGATTACAAGGTGGCCACCAACAAATTTTGTACCACTTCCACTTTTTGACAACAATCAGGTAGGCAGTAACAGCTACCGTCAGACCTCAAATGTGTAACCTCAAAAGTAACTACGCTTAACGATAGCCTTTTGAAATAATGTTTTCAACCCAAGCTCATTCTTGAAACGTAGCCCCGCGGACGTTTCTGGAGACTGCGATTTACGTGGCCGGAGGTACGTAAGGCCGCGTTTAGTTTTTTTCGCCAGCCGACGGCTCGCCTCCGAGTGGAGGGCTTTCCAGATGCAACCAGTTTGTCCGCTTAGCTCACAACAGTGGGTCGGCGGAGCGGAGGCCCCGGAGGAGGAGGAGGAGCCTGCCGCGGGGGCGACGACCGGGATCGGGTCCGGGGAACAGCAGTTCCGGAAATCAGGTAAGACGAAAAATGGAATCCGAAAAATAAGGGCGAGAACGCGGCGGGATCCAAAAACCGCGCACAGCGGCCTCTCGCGGATCCGCGAAAACAAAAACCGCTCGAATACGTACCTACCGGGACGTAAATCGCGGTCCGCAGAAACGTCCGCGGGGCTACGTTTCCACAATGAGCCCAGGTTGAATGTTTTACTAGATCAAATTAAAAGAATAAGACAAAATTTACCCAAAATTTCCGAGATATCACCTCCACCTATTTTTGAGGAACAAGAAAGGAAAAAACTCTGCTTATTTATTAGTTCTAGGGCTGCTCGATTTTGGGAAAAATCATAATCACAATTATTTCGGTCATAATTGTAATCACGATTATTTAAAATGATAACTTTTGAAGTCAAAATTATAAGCGCTCCTGGAAATATGTTTTTTTTTTAAATAAATATTTCCCAAATGATGTTTAACAGAGCAAGGAATTTTAACAGTATTTCCTATAATATTTTTTCTTCTAGGCTTATTTGTTTTATTTTAGCTAGAATAAAAGCAGGTTTAAATATTTTGAAACCCATTTTAAGGTCAATATTATTAGCCCCCTTGAGCAATATATTTTTTGATTGTCTGCAGAAGAAACTACTGTTATACAATGAACTGCTTAATTACCCTTATTAAGCCTTTGAATTGCACTTTAATCTGAATGCTTGTATTTAGAAAAATATCTAGAAACATTTTATGTACTGTCATCATAGCAAAGATAAAAGAAATCAGAAATTATATATAGAAACTATTATGTTCAGAAATAAGTTTTTAAAAATTCTTTCCATTAAACAGAAATTGGGCAGAAAAAGGATTGCTAATATTCAGGAGGGCTAATAATTCTGACTTCAATGTATACATACAGTTATTTTCCTCCCTGCAAAGCAAAACAAAAATACAATAGAATAAAAATATGAAACAAACTGTGCTTTAGGGATTTTCTCTATAAGAATAAAACTTTAGCTACAAAAATCCTTCAGTCAAGAGCAGAGGATTTTCTCGTTTTGTTTGATTGATGATAAAAACAACATCGCGCGCTGTCTCTTTAATGGTTTCTCTTTCACGTGTCTTTTGATCCTCAACTTGTAACTCGTTTGTTTATTACACAAATGAGGGTTATTATGAATACTCACTAAACACTGCGTTTTCACATCTATTTGACCATTAAAGCGCTCACATTAAGATGACTTTAGATGTCTGCGCCTCGTCCGTTTCGCTAGGTGTGCGCGGTCAGCGGAGGTGCGCGATGCGGCGCCAGGCGCAAGTATAATTCCAGCTTCAGTGTGCGAATGAGACCGAATGCTGACCGGCCGCATGCTTCTGGATGATAAGCACGTGGTCTTTCGCGCTTTTAGGAGCAACAGCTGGAAAGAGGGCGGTATATGATGCAATAATCGTTTATCTCGATTAATGCTTTTTCATAATCGTTTGAAGCCAAAACCGCAATCGAAATCGGATTTTCGATTATTTGCACAGCCCTAATTTTAGGGTTTCAATGCATTTGTCAATGACAATCCCTCCTCATCAATTAGCAAAAAGTTAACTGGGATGCCACCTCCACTTTTTTTGAGGACAAGAAGTCAAAAACTCTGCCATATGTGTAATTTCAGTAAGTTTCACAGCTGCAATGCACTTGTCAATGACAATCCCACTTCACAGCCCTCTTTTTCCAAAATGAAATATTATGGTCACCCTAGACAAGCGTCCCAAAAAAGAAAGAAGAAGCATTAAAATGGAAGCGTCCTGCCATGGGAGTGTTATAGAATTGCTGAAAGCCAAGGGAGATGCTCTCAGGAGTCTTGAGATGGCATGTTTTGCCTGTTTACGATCCATCTAAAAAAAGACCCCCCCCGATCTGTATATGCTCTGGATAGTACATTAGGCATGAATGACTACTACAGACTCTTCACTAGCTGATGGATTGTTTGTATTTCGGAGAGTACGTTTAAGTCATTATGTAACTTTACAGTGCTAGACTGATTATGATGCTTATCAACATCGAAATACTGTCAAAGTTACTGTTCAACCATAGAAATGCCTTTCTTCTGATATATTAATTCATGAACCATTCTCAGTTCTCATTGTGAGAAATGAGAGTCGGGTGTTTTGTGCAAGCGATTTTAAAGCATAGAGTAAATGACTAAGTTCTGATTTGTTTGCTTGGGGAGAGGGGAAACTTTTCCCTTCATATTTATTAATTTAAAACAGTATTACTCCACCCGTTTGAGTTTTTAACGAAGCAGCGTGGCAGACTGCAAGGGATTGTGGGATGTGTTGACAGGGGAAAAAAGTCCCACTTAAACCACTTTTTAAGAGGTTTACATGCTTGTGGTGTGTTTGTGTGTGTGTGAGAAAGAGAGTGTGTGTATGCGAGATGGGAGCGTGTATGATGTGTAGATATTTGGAAAACCGGCTGTATATTTATGTAGGACATGTATGCATTTGGAAAGTGTAGACTCGTACATGTCTGATGTATATGAGAGTATATTTGATAATTATGTGGATTGTGTAAAATATTTTTCTTGCTTTTTTTTTTGTAAATTTTAATTTTAAAATATCCCTCGAGGTGTTTACGCACAAAGCTAATGCTAGCATCTGTGAATGCTTTCAGTGGGTATGTCATGGATCACATGATCGAAATAAAGTTCTATTTTTTATAACTTCTGTTGGTTGCCTTTTTTTAATCAGCTATTTTGTGGTTATTTTTTAGAGTAAAGATTGAAGCAATAAAATAAGAAACACTAGCTTTATAGAAAGTTATACACTACCTGACAAAAGCCTTGTCGTGAATCCCAGTTGTAAGTGCAACAAATAAAACCTTGACTTGTAGTTGATAATTTGGAAACAGCGTGTCCGCGGGGTCTTAAAAAGTATTATAAGTTGATAAATCAATTATGAGAAAATTAAGGTCCTTAAAAGGTAATTAAAAGGTCTTAAATTTTGTTCAAGCGTTGTCCTAAGTCAGGGGTTCCCAAACTTTTCAGCACGCGACCCCTAAAATAACAATGCCAGTGACTCGCGACCCCCAATATCCTCTGAGGTGGTTTTAAATACAGAAAACTTGCATGCAATGGCGCGCACACCAATAGACCAAAGTCTATTCTTCGTTTAATTTTTTTAATTTATGTCAGTGCTCTAAATGGGCCAGAAAGTTTAACCTGGTGTTATAAAATCAATCTGCTGCAACTGACGCCATTGCTGTCTTTAATATAATGTATTGACCCCAGGGGTTGCAATCCAATAGAACAAGTAAATAAGCTACTATAGTAACTATAAACAACTGTTTTTTTCTCTTCAGTTGGTTATGGCCTAATAATAATAAGTAGATTTTTGGAAATCACCAGGCGACCCCCCTTCATTTTTCCGCGACCCCTCAAGGGGTCCCGACCCCCACTTTGAGAACCACTGTCCTAAGTGTTTGACTCCCAAAAAACCGAGCTTATCTGAGCATTGTTGCATGGTTGTGCTCCATTAAGTTCTTTAACTACAACTGTTTATTAACAACTGTTTATTAAGTTAAAGGTTTGATACTGATTAGAACTGGCGATGAGGTCTTAAAATATTCTTAGAAGGTCTTTAAAAAGTCTTAAAAAGGTATTGAAATTACCTTTAGAAATTCCTGCTTATACCCTGGGAAAAATGGCAGAAGGTGGATTTTTCTGATGAATCATCTGTTGACCTACATTACAATCATCACAAATACTACAGAAGAACTATTGGAACCCACATGGACCCAAGATTCTCACAGAAATGAGTCAAGTTTGGTGAAGGAAAATCATGGTTTGGGGTTACATTCAGTATGGGGGTGTGTGAGAGATCTGCAGAGTGGACGGCAACATCAACAGCCTGAGGTATCAAGACATTTGTGCTGCCCATTACATTACAAACCACAGGAGAGGGCAAATTCTCCAGCAGGATAGCGCTCCTTCTCATACTTCAGCCTCCACATCAAAGCTCCTGAAAGCAAAGAAGGTCAAGATGCTCCAGGATTGGCCAGCCCAGTCACCAGACTTAAACATTATTGAGCATGTCTGGAGTAAGATAAAGGAGGAGGCATTGAAAATGAATCCAAAGAATCTTGATGAACTCTGGGAGTCCTGCAAGAACGCTTCCTTCGCCTTTCCAGATTAATATAATAATAAGTTACTTGAGTATATAATATAGACAATATATAATTCAAAAACATTTACATTTATAAAAGTACAAAGAATGTATGTATTTATTTAGATGCTAATATCTCTATAAAAAAGTATGCATCTCCACAGATAGGGTTCTTACATCTTTTCAAAAGTCAAATTTAGGTCATTTTCAAGCACGTTTCAGGTGCATTTTTAAACTTTCAGCACTTTAAAAGTGGGAAAAATTGCATATTTATTTGTAATACAGCAGTCAGCATTTGAAGTGGATCAGAAATGTTGTCCTAGGACAAGAATGGGGGATCAATAGTTTAAAGACAACTTTGATGCAAGATTTTGATCCACTTCAAATGCAGACTACTGTATCAGAAAAGACAGATAATAAATACATAAAAAAGCAGTAAGAAGTGAATGCAAATATACAAATAGACAAGTGTATGTAGAGCTATATTACTATATACAATGTTATATGTGCAGCTGTTATGTGCAAATTGACATGTAAAGTGTGTTGTTAAACAAGTGTATATGTGTATAAAAGTGTATGGAAAGTGTCACAGCAAAATCCTCTGAGTAAAACTTACTCAGTTTAGATAGTATTTGGTCTGAACTGAGTTAATGTTACTCAAGTCAATGAGACAATGAAAGGATTAATTAGGTGATGATTGAGCACTGATGATGAACACCTGCTGTTAATAAACAAAAACACAAAACTACAACTGACTTCAGTCTCAGTCTTAGATGAAATCAGCTAAAATATAATACACTGAATCTCTCACAATCTCAGCAGAAGATCAGCTCGATCAATAAGCAACTCAACAAACAGCAGCTTTTCTTATTACTAACCTGTTTGCCTCATTATAAAGGACCAAATACTCTCTAAACGGAGTTAATTTTACTCAGAAGATTTTGGTTCCACAATTATTATTATCAAGTGTTCATGAGATGGATTGCCTGAGGGAAGAAACTGTTTCTGTGTCGGGCTGTTCTGGTGCGCAGTGCTCTGTAGCGTCGACCAGAAGCTAAAGGTTCAAAAAGGCAGTGTGCCGGGTGTGAGCGTCCCAGAGTGATTTTGGCAGCCTTTCTGCTCGCTCTGGAAAAGAACAGTTCTTGGGGAGTAGGGAGGGTTGTACCAGTGATTCACTCAACAGTCTGAACTATTTGTGGATAGTACATTAGGCATGAATTATACTATTTGTGTATAGTATAGTATAGTATATAAAAAATATATTTCTAGATTAGACACTACACACATGCCTATACGTCTTCATTAGATAGTACATCCCCTTCAATCATTGTCAAATGCCTAGATTGGTGTAATGGTTATAAAAAAGCATTATCAAAACTGTATGAACAACTGCAATCTGTTACTTCCCCCTCCACAAAATGTTTTAAGGAAGAGTGGGAGAAACAATTGGGAGTGGAAATTTCAGAGAAAATGTGGCAATCGGGTTTGGAGGATATTAATTCTAGACATTGTCTTATTCAATGTAAAATAATTCATAGGTTACTTTATTTAAAGAAAAAAATACATTGAATCTTCCAAAATATTTCACCTCTTTGTGACTAATGTAATTCATCAGATGTGGATCTCTCACAGTTTTATTTTTGTTCTAAAATACAGAATTACTGGAATGAAATTTTTGAGGTGCTTTCCGAGGTGTTGAAGTTGCAATTACAACCAGATCCAATGCTTTTAATTCTGGGATTCTCTGAACAAACGCATTTGTTGTCAAATACACAATATAAAATGCTCTCATGCTGCTTACCTACTGCCAAAAAGCTACTGCTACTGTTTTGGAAAAATAAAAGGCATCCCCTAAATGTAAACTATGGCTTGGAGAAATTGCCTCTGTGTTACATAAGGAGCGAATTACATACTATTGGAAAACAAAACTTGAACAATTTGAGAAAATTTGGAATTATTTTATCTGTTACCTTGAAAATAACCCTCTCATAATAATGCATCATTTCTGTAATGTTTTAACATGCTTTGTCATCATACTCTGTTGTTCAAACACATCAACAACAAGTTTGCTGGTTATGTGGGTGGGATTATTTTTAATATTATTATTTTTTAATTTCCATTTTGTTTTTCCTTTTAAATTTTTTATTTGCTTTGCCTATGTTATATGTGGACAAAATATGTAAACAGAATTATTTTCTTCTTAAATCTGTCTTCAATAAAACTTATTTGACAACAAAAATATTAATTTATTTAATTTAATTAATATTTATTAATAAAAAAAAAATATATATATATATATATATATATATATATATATATATATATATATATATATATATATATATATATATATATACACAATTACTTTTCAAACCTTAAAAACCCTAAATTAATGTGTTCAAATACTGCAAGTAACAGATGAGCTCATAAAAGTGGCATGTATAATATTTATACTGAGTTTTATAAAAAAAACAGTGTTGAATAAGTGGAGCATGTCACACTGCAGGAGACTGATGTCTACAACCCACACAAAGTTAAGTAGCTCTTCTAAATCACACAAGCCATTTGCATCCTGATGAATTAACCGGATTACACCACTGGATGATTCTTTAAGGCCACCTGCAGAAAGCAGCTTTTATAGGTCTAGTTTAGTGGGGGGTTTGGCTCTTGAAGAGAAATAAGTGACAAAATGACACATTTCTACTTCGCGTTTATTTTAATAATTTTGTTTGTTTTGCTAGTTTTTTTTTTATAATTAATTTGTTTCTTACGTTTGCTTGTTTCATTAGCTTGTTTGTTTCTTTTGTTCGCCTGTTTCATTTGTTTGTTTGTTTTTTGGGGGGGGTTGTGTTTTTTTTGCTCTTGAAGTGAAATAAGTAACAAAATTACACACTTATACTTCACATTTGTCATGCATTTCATTACTTTTGTTTATTTTTGTTTCTCAGTTTCATTTGTTTGCTTGTTTGTTTCATTTGTTTGCCTGCTTGTTTGTTTTGTTAATTTGTTGCTTGTTTGTTTAATTTCTTTGTTTTCTTTTCTGTTTCATTTGTTTGCTGGTTTGTTTCGTTTGTTTTGTTCATTTCATTTGTTTATCTAATTTATTTGCTTGTTCATTTCATCTGTTCATTTGTTTGTACATTTAATGTTTGCTTGTTTGATTCATTTATTTCATTTGTTTGCTTGTTTGTTTCATTTGTTCATTCATTTGCTTGCTTTTTTGTTTCATTCATATGTTTTATTTGTTCATTTCATTTCTTTTTTTTCTTGTTTCATTTGTTTGCTTGTTTCAATTGTTTGCTGGTTTGTTTAATTTGTTTAATTTATGTTTCATTTGTTTGCTTGTTAGTTTCATTTGATCATTTATTTGTGTCATTTGTTTGCTTATTTGTTTCATTTGTTCATTCATTTCATTTGTTTGCTTGTTTGTTTCATTTATTTCCTTTGCTTGTTTGTTTCATTTGTTCATTCATTTGCTTGCTTTTTGGTTTCATTCGTTTGTTTTATTTGTTTGTTCATTTTATTTCTTTGTTTTCTTTTTTGTTTCATTCGTTTGCTTGTTTCAATTGTATGCTGGTTTGTTTAATTTGTTTATCTCATTTGTTTGCTTGTTAGTTTCATTTGTTCATTCATTTGTGTCATTCGTTTGCTTCAGTTGTTTGCTTATTTGTTACATTTGTTCATTCAGTTAATTTGTTTGCCTGTTTCTTTCATTTTATGCGTGTTTGTTTGTTTGTTCATTTTTATTGGTTTTTTCGTTTGTATGTTTCATTCGTTTGTTTCATATGTTTGATTGTTTGCATCATTGGTTCGTTTCAAATGTTGTCTTCTTGTTTGTTTAGTTTGTTTATTTCATTCATTTCATTGGTTTGCTTGTTTCTATAATTCATTTTTTGTTTGTTTTATTACTTTGTTTGTTTCATTTGTTTGCTTGCTTTATTTGTTAGCCTGTTAGTTTGGTTGATTTGTTCGTTTGTTTCATTACTTTGCTTTATGCAATAGTTTTTTGGAGTTCCATCATTTTCTGCTATAAACTGTTAAATGGCATGAGAGCCTGAAATGTTGTGCACATTATAGTGCACAAGTAAGTGGATGAAGAAGAAATTTTTATAATAGCTGTGACCTCGACATCATGAGCCTGAACTAATGCAATAGCCATCAACTGAGCTGCCACATTAAGAGCTCAAATGACAAAACAGGCAACAAAATAAAGTTATTCTGTTTCGCAAAATGACTGCATGATCTAATTTGTCATGCTTCTCCCTCGCACATTTTTCCCCAATTCAACAATTGAATCTTTCTTTGGATAATGTGGTGAATTATGTATACAATATCAGTAATTGCTACAGTGTTATGTAAGCATCGTTTCTCCAGCAGGATTTTAAAGCAGTGAGTCAAAGCTTCCTCTGACTCATCGGTGGACACACAGAACATGGAGTCCTTCAGAATGTGTTAGTTTTTCGATTTATCTTCTCCAAGGTGACCAAACTCATCTGAACTGTGTGTTTAGGTCGACATTCCTCAACAGAAAGTGATTCTCGCCCACCTCAGCTTCTCATCCTCACTCAAAGTTTAATGTTTATACTTTTCCTCTTATCCCTCCAAGAACAGTTTGTCGATTAAATATGCATTGGACTGAACTAAAAAAAGATAGCTTACAACTTTTTACATTAATAAAATAGTACAAGAAGTGCACTAAAGACCTAGCGGCAGCCTTTACAGCAATATTTAAGGAACATTTCAACAGGTAATATAACATTTAACAGCAGAAAGTAGGCATTTTCTGTCTTAGACTACTGAGTTTTTGTAGTCAACGAAATGTAGCTTGTCCATGGATTTTTGTAGTAGGTGTTACCCGAGTCAGGTTAGCCTAAGGCATTACCTGATTGTCTCCTGTGTTCCTCCGTCATCTTCGGTGTCGCTGGCATAAACCAAGCTTGGGAAATCTGCAGCTTTACCATCTCCGCTATTATATACAGCCCCAAAAAGCAGCGATCGGATCTGAAATGAAACCCTTGAATTAAAAATGAAAAAATCTGAGGGATTTTGAACAAATTGTAGCATGCCAATTCCACAAAAACTTGTATTATTTATTGAGTGTGAGACAGAGAGAGAGTTTTAATTTTGTTGTCATTTCAGCTTCTATGCAATGTCATGGCAAAAAGAAAATAGATCAAGCTTATCACGTTTTATAAATACCAATTTTGTATAATTATAAAAATATTCTAACAATTAAAAGTCATCAACAGCAATAAATAATGTACAAGGTAAAATACATAAATAATGATAATAATTATAATATATAAGATAAAAATCTAAAACTGTTTTTTAAGATTTCCTTTTAATAAAAATTTTACAATTTTAGATGGATTCACATTTAAAAATATTTCCTTTAAAGTCTCTCCAGATAAAAATTGTTGTCTGATAACAGTAGAAATTAATGTCACTGTATTGTTTACAATTTTATTACCTATGTATATTTTTAGACCACATTTATGTGCAATGTATATACTGTAAATTTTCTTTTTCTTAAACTCTACTATTTTTTATATATATATTTTATATTAATGTTAAGCACCTTGGGTCTGAGAGTAACACAATTTCGATTCTCTATATGTCTTGTACATGTGGCTGAATTGACAATAAAGCTGACTTTGACTTTGACTTTGAAATAGGGCGTTCCACAAGAATATGTTTAACTGTTTGGTTTTTGTTGCAATATAGACATTTTGGTGGTTCTTCTCCTTTAAGTAAATGATCATGCGTGAGTCTCGTGTGTCCAATGCGGCATCTTCTATAAACAATCTCATCGTGTCTTGACTTAAAAAATAAATCAGATTTTTTTCCTATTTCTGGCTGAATTTGAAAAAGTTTATTTTCTTGGCACTGATCCCATTCTTCATAGAGTGTGAAAAAAAGATGTCTCTTGGTTTAGTAACTATGGGCTCTATTTTGACGATCCAGGTGCAAAGTCCAAAGCGCAGGGTGCAAACACTTTCAGGGCGTGTCCGAATCCAATTTGGCTATTTTAAGGAAGGAAAAATCTGCTTTGCTCCACGGCGTATGGTCTAACAGGGTTGAGCTTATTCTCTTAATGAGTTATAGGTGTGTTTTGAGAATAAACCAATCAAAGTCTCATCTCCCATTCTTTTTAAGAGTCAGTTGCATCGCGCCGTATCACATTTGCTAATTACATGACGGACTTTGTAAGTGGAAAAACTGAACCCTTCACTAGTGAGAAAACAGTTAAACAGCATCAGCAGCACGAGACTGAGAGTTGAGCCTCCTCATTATTTACTTTCACTTTCACTCTCGTGAATTGGGAAACGTGTAGCACGCACAGACATCCATTAGACTATACATAATTCATTTAGTTTATTAAGCGCAAAGATTTGTTTCAAAACTATTTCTAAATTCAGTTCTAATTTCAGGCAAACAAATAAATGAACAATAATAATGAAGTGTGTTCAAAAAACTGAGTAATATCCAAATACACATGCTGAGCCCCATATGGTCTAAAACCTGACAGGTGGACAAATATATGCTTGTTTTAAATAAAACAAATATAAATGTGCATATAATAAATAATACTGCTAATAATAATAACATTATACAAAAGTAAATTGTTATGAATAAACTGAAAAAGCCCCCCGAGATGAAGAAGTTATTTTACTAATGTAGAGAATAATAATTTTTAAAATATTTTAACCCTTTAATTCTTTTTCATTTGTAAAGATATTTGCGTATTGCTGTACATCCTGTGTGTATTAAGCAATGTGTAAGCAAGGGCACACAACTGACATACTCTGCGCGGGACTTTAGACCTCCTCTCAGCTGGTCTATTGCGCATCCTATTTTAGTTCCTCAAAATAACAACGCGCCAGCAATGCGCCTTAACTTTTTTAGATCAGAACGCCTATGGGCGCACATATGAGCGCCAATGCATTTGCTATTTTTAACAGCGTGGTGCAAAACGTTAAACTAACTCTTGCGCCGAGCTGAAACTAGCAAACAACAATTGCGTAGCACCTTGCGCCGGATGCATTTATATTTTTTGCAGTTTTATTAGCTGTTCAGTCTAAACACAATTCACCTGTACCGCATGTGTTTGGACTGTGGGGGAAACTGAAGCACCTAGAAGAAACCCAAGATAAAACAGGGAGAACATGCAAACTCCACACAGAAACACCAACTGACACGGCTGAGATTCAAACCAGCGACCTTCTTGCTGCATGCACCAAATATGTTGTTTTTTTTTTGTCAAAAGGTTCAATATGCTTATCTATTAAAACAAAATGACTATTGCTTGATTTAAAGGACGGCTGAATTGGACCTGAAGATTGGATACTGAATATTGGAACTGAAATAAAGGGAAGTTTATGTGTACATGTACTACAACTAATACTTTTATTTAAAAATTCTGGTCTAAATTTACTTCTGACTGATTGACTGCATTAAAATTCAGGCTATTAAGCTGATTTGCCACACTGCTTTAATGATGGAGGACTCTAATCCTTGAGAATTGTTCAAATTTACTACACTTTCGTTATGTTTGTGGCTGTTTTTGCCCAATTGACTTTCATTATAATGACATTTTTTGATTGCAAAGTCATGACAGCATGTAATCATGCATTCTTGATTGTTGCTGGGAAGAGGCCAAATGTGTATTTTTACTGTTGATCATCAGCTGGCAGCATTAACCCTTTAGATAGGCCTGTGCAAAAGAGTTTTATAGCAGTTTAATAGCAGGAGTTAAATAGCAGGTGTTTGTGTGCATGAATACACTAACTATGTTCTGAGAGCTGAGCTTCTTATTTTAATTTTATCAAACGTATCAAGGTGCACAAAAACCTCTCTAACACACACACACACACACTATACTCATTGAGGTAATTTGGTTTTATATTCGCACATTCGTTCAGTGATAGCTCCCTGTATAGTTTACTATGGTACTTTGAATATTCAGACTGAAATTACATGCAAGAATGACTTCAAAACAACATTAGCACTATTTAATTGACTGTGAACAGTGTTGTACTTTGACAGTCATTGGCTAGTAATATAGTTTCACTATTTAGACTTTGCAATTAATACATTTCTGAAATTATTTTATTAAGGAGAAAGTCTGAATGTGCGAATATAAAACCAACTTTACCGCAATACTATACTCCATATAACTCCAAATAGAAGGTAGAAACTAAGCTTTATTTGCACTACAGCTGATGATCAACTGTAAAGATTACAAATTTGACCTTTTCCCAACCGGAACAAAAACCAGAAACAATCAAGATTGCATGACTATGGTGTCATGGCTTTGCATTAAAATATGTCATTATAATGGAAGTCAATGGGGCAAAAACAACCTCCAACATAATGAAAGGGTGGTAAATGTGCCCAAAATTGAGTGTATTGTTGAGTTTCTTAAAAATTTCAAAGCATTTTCCCAAGACGTGTCAAAATAAGATTTGTAACCAAAAATCATTCCACTTGTGGCCAAATTAAGCCTCAGAATCACCCCAGAGAGGATGAGAACATCCCCAACAGCACACAAGGACTAACCTTAAAAGTAGCTGGAGTTACTGGTGTAGTCAGGACAGATTCAGGAGCAAAACAGGGCCTCTGCAGGATCTCTTCAGGTGCATGAAGCTGCATCATCTTCCTCATATGACGGGCTGGACTGAACATTTCACTGCCCTGACTGGAGGCCACTCGTTCCCCATCAGAAACACACACTTCTGCCTCCATGGGTTCTTCATATGTGGAGTTTTCTGCTGTGGAGGCCTTAGGGGTTTTGACAGGACAGTCATCCCTAGAACACACAGAGTACAATAAGCTGTTCTTGTTTTTGAAACTATTAGTGAATCACTGAAACATGCTCTCAACTGCTTCATTGTGTTTGGTGCTTTTTCACTTTGCTAAACAATCAATAGACTCTCTGCTGCCCCATCAGTTCTGGAGGACGTGGTTAATGTGGTGCAAAGAGTAAAGGTGTACTTATCTTCAAACAAAAGCAGTGAATATAAAGTCTACACAATGCTGTGAAAATGAAAGGTTACAAGGTTTTATACAAATAAAACTACGATAAATCATTTTAGCATTTTTTAGGAGTGTGAAACTAAAAATAAAAAACTAAAATAATGCGGTGGCATTTTTTGCTTGTTTGAACTACTTATTTAATATTAAAATAAAATAAAAATAAAATTTGTTGAAAGTGTTAAGTTAACTTAATCAATTTGTGTTGGGGCAACTTGAATAAATTGTGTGGAACCCTGCATTTTTTAGTGTGTGCATCCACTAACCACTGTAGCTTTTAAAGGGATAGTTCACCAAAAATAAAAATCTACTCACTATTTACTCTATTTACTCTCCCTCAGGTGGGTTATTAACCTTTTATGCAGTGTTGGCCAGTAGCATCGCTACAAGTAGTGGTGCTACTAGCTTAACTACATTTCTCAGTAACGTGACGGTAGCGTTGCTACTTTCTAAATCAAATAGCTTTTCAGTAGCGAAGCTATTTTATTAGTCAAGTAACGCAGTAGCATCAACTCAAGCTACATTTACCGATCGCGGATCAATAAGTGACGGCACCGATATTTACAGAGCTGAGAGGCCGTTGTCTTGCTGATGAAAGTAAATCCATATGATATGGAGAAGGATGATTTCGTCTTCGTCCTGTTTTACAGCGTTCGACAACAAAGTTTTTGGTGCGTTACTGCCACGTCTGGTTGTTGACGTCACCAATCGAAACTTGCTTCAGTTACTTGATGGAAAGATGACTGAGGGAGAGTAGTTCCTGAAGCAGGATTCCTCATGACTATACCTCGAGAATTACATGTTAACATGCAGTAACTTAATTTCTGATGCTATGCTCAAAAATACTTTAGTATATATATATATATATATATATATATATATATATATATATATATATATATATATATATATATATATATATATATATTTATATATATATGTGTGTGTGTGTGTGTGTGTGTATGTATATGTATATATATATATATATATATATATATATATATATATATATATATATATATATATATATATATATATATATATATATATATATATGTATATACACACACACACACACACACTGTTGAAGTCAGAATTATTAGCCCCCTTTTGATTTTGATTTTCTTTTTTAAATATTTCCCAAATTATGTTTAACAGATCAATGAAATTTTCACAGTATGTCTGATAATATATTTTTTTTCTGAAGAAAGTCTTATTTGTTATATATACACATATACATATGGCCGAAGCAGTGGCGCAGTAGGTAGTGCTGTCGCCTCACAGCAAGAAGGTTGCTGGGTCGCCGGTTTGAACCTCGGCTCAGTTGGCATTTCTGTGAGGAGTTTGCATGTTCTCCCTGCGTTTGCGTGGGTTTCCTTCGGATGCTCCAGTTTCCGCCACAGTCCAAACACATGCTGTAGGTGAATTGTGTGGGCTAAATTGTCTGTAGTGTATGAGTGTATGAGGGTGACAAGCCCAGACGGCCGGAATGTGTAAAAAAGTCGTTATCATATGGACTAAGTCTAAATGGAGGACTTGTTCCAAAGAGCCGACCCCGCAACCATACGGGACTAAGGCCAAAGAAGAAGAGGATATATATATATATATGTTTATATGTATATATATATATATACACACACACACACAATATAATGCTTATTCCAAAATATTTCCCTTTATTATAAATTACTATAGTATTTTAAATGTGTAACAGCTGATTTTTTGTTTTATTTAAAGTAAATAACTGAACTGAACTATTATACCTCATCTGTTTCATTGACAGGTTTATAGATCACTAAGAGACGATTGACTTAAATTTAAGTTGCTTCGATTTAAACATGAAAATTAAAAAAATAGCTTGGATGTAGCTAAGCTACTTTTGCCCTGTAACACTGTTTTTATGGTATGCTTTCTTCTGTTGAAAACAAAAAAAGATACCATTGACTTTCATAGAATGTTTGTCCAATGAAAGTCAATGTTTACAGGTTTTTTTCTTCAAAATATCTTATTTGTTTTTAACAGAAGATTAGAAGCAACTCATAAAGCTTTCCAACAAGAGAACAATGACAGAGTTTTCAGTTTTGGGTGAACTGTCCCTTTAAATCACTCAGACTATCCAAGATATACATTTTATTTCCATATAATTTATTAATTTAATTTTTAGAGAATATTTAGCAGAAACTGTGTCGCCCCTATATAAGAATTTATTTACATATATAATAATCTTATATAACAAATGTTAATAAAACAGCATATTTACAATTTGTTAACTTGATTAATATTAGCATATACAACTTTTAAATGTAGTAAATGCTAAAACTAATATCAACAAAGATTTTTAATTTTTAAAATAAATAATGTAACCTTAAACTGTTCCCAAGTTTTATTCAAGCAACAAATTTTATTATGATTAGTTATAATAAACTCTGGTGTGCATATCATAAAACCAGTTATTTCTTTTCCAAGGTGTTAAACGTTTTTTTTTTATGCATGACAGCCAGCAAAGAGTTTGGAGCAGAGCCTTCAGTGGGTAATGAAACACGTGCAGCATGTGTGCAGGACAGCAGAGGACACAGAGAAGCAAAACAAACTTCACAGACACATGAAGGGTGTGTGTGTGTGTGTGTGTGTGTGTGTGTGTGTGTGTGTGTGTGTGTGTGTGTGTGTGTGTGTGTGTGTGTGTGTGTGTGTGTGTGTGAAAGAGAGAGTGAGAAAAAGATAAATGCAAGCCTCTCAATACAGTATGTGAATTGCACCCCAGGGGGGCGGAGCTTTACTATGTTCAGATCTGGCCCTTTACCAGAACTGCAGGCCACAGGACCATTGCATGCAAACAGCGATGCAACTGCAACAACTGTTTCTACTTACATGTACCCAAGATCTGTTTGTCTGTTCTGCTAAGATGGAATTTGGCCACTATTTGATAAAATGGTGTAATTTACTCAAAAAGAAAAGTAATCTGTCATCATGTCCTCATTACATTCCAAACTTGTACAGTTTGTCTTTTGTCTGCTGTGTCAAGGCACATACTTATGGTGCTTTATTGTGTAATTTTGAACTTAATATTCATGGTTTAGCTCTAATATGCAAAGGAGTGGCTCTTAACAGTTCATGCAACAACAACAACAAAACAATAATAATAGTAAGAATCATATGGGATTTGAACAACAAACTATTACTGACCTAAATCAGGACTGGTTATTTTAAACTCATCCTAAGTATCACCTTCTTTTTTTGTCGTATTTTTTCAAATGCATTTGATTAACACATAAATAAATGCAAATAAATAAATACATGCTAATAAATACATTAATAAAAATAAACAAATGCAAGTAAATACATTAATAAAAATAATTAAATGTAAATAATGAAATAAATGCAAATACAAAAAGGCAAGTATAAATGCAAATGCTGATATAAATGTAAATAAATTAATAAATAAATATAAATAAATTAATGAAAATAAATAAATATATAAATGCAAGTAAATAAATATAAGCAAATTAATACGTAAATGCAAACAAATAAATAAATAAATAAATAAATAAATAAATGCTAAATAAATAAACAAATGTATATAAATACATGCAAATAAATTTATGCAAAAAAAAAAATAATTTTAAATAAATAAATAAATATAAATGTGTAAATGCAAATAAATAAATAAATACAAACAAATAAATAAATGCAAATAAATAAATAAAATAAATGTAAATCAATAAATAAATGCAAATAAATAAATAAATATTTGTAAAAAAATACAAATAAATAAATTCAAATAAATACATGCAAAATAAATAAATACAAATAAATAAATAAATAAAAATGAATAAATAAATACAAATAAATAAATGCTAATAAATAACTAAAAATAAATAAGTACAAATAAATTAATGTAAAAGTGCAAATGAATAATTAATTGCAAATAAATAATAAGTAAATAGATAAATAAATGTATTTTCAAATATGTATTCAAATATATGAATACATGCAAATAAATAAATGCAAAATAAATACATGAATGCAAATAAATATACAAATGCAAATACATGTAAATGATCTAACAAACAAACAAACAAACAAACAAACAAACAAATAAATAAATAAATAAATAAATTAGACAAGTGTAAAATTTTCATAACAGCCACTTATCAGAATAGGCCAGTTTAATTTCTTCTTGATTTGGTTAAATTGCATATATTTTTTAAATTATATGTATGATTATTATTTTTGATTTGTATTACAGTTAGCTTTAATTATTTACCATTTTAATAAATCACTTTCAGCAACAACAACAACAAAAAAAATCAATATAAATGGCCTTGTTGTTTGGATAGACTTTACACTAAACATGCAAATAAACTTGAGTTGTATGCAAATAAACCCTTTGCACTTTTAAAAATAAGAGATAAAAAATCAAGAGCTGTTATTTATCTTAGCTTAGGTTAGCATTATTTAATGCAAGCTGTCTGTTTGAACAGTCAGCAGTGACGTAAAGCACACGCAACAGGTGACCCAGATGTTTGTTTCAGCTTGGGATTAACACAGAGAAGCACTGACACTGATACAAGCGAGCACAAACACTACAGGGAGGCGGAGCAACTTCAGTGACGTCATCACATTTATATATATATATATACACACACACACACACACACACACAATTATAGGTACAATTATTTGTTTCAGGTTTAATCATTTGAAAAACGTGTATATTGATATGAATATGGGAGTGAAACTTACCGCGGTGCAGGTTGAGACAAGCTCTCGGAGTCTGGATTGGTTAAGGTTGACAACACAACATGGGCCTCCAGTGTAATGTCTTTCACAGTGAAGGATATCGGCCTGAAAGAGTTCAGAATCAGCTTATTGCTCTGGATTTATTCTATCCTGCACATACTGTAAATGTATAATGAATATGTGAGGTTTGACAGATAAGGATGAAAAAGACTTACTGTCCAGCTACACCAAACTGACAAGACACTGGTAAACCATAACACTCAGCAAAAGACAGCAGTCCCTAAAAAATGACAAATAATAAATTTAAATAATGAATAATGAATTTTAAAAATGAAGAGAAAATTCATTTTAATTATTCATAATCTTACAAACACAATTACACACACATTTATTAAATTTGGTTTATTCTATATAATTAAGGTGTTAAGCAAACGTGTTGAGCTAGATTTTAAAAGACCAAACTCTTAAGGGACATTTTATGTGTAATAATTACACATAAAATAACGTCACATAAAATTTGATCTTGTAAATCTAGCTCAATACTAGATTATATAACACTAAATTAATTAATTAATTAATTATAATAATTATTATTATTATTAACATCAAAAAATAGATTTTTTAAATGGACATTAAGTTATATTGTATTATATTATATTATATTTATTATAATATATAATATTTATTATATTATATTATATTATATTATATTATATTATATTATATTATATTATATTATATTATACTATATTATATTATATTATATTATATTATATTATATTTATTATATTTGATTATACTATATTATATTTGTTATAATATATTTATTACATTATATTTATTATATTTTATTATACTATATTTATTAAATTATATTATATTTATTATATTTGTTATATTTTTATACTACATTATATTTGTTATAATATATTTATTATATCATATTTATTATATTTATTATATTTATTATATTATATTATATTATATTATATTATATTATATTATATTATATTATATTATATTATATTAGTTATAAGTTTGGGCGTCGCAGTGGCGCAGCGCGTAGCACAATCGCCTCACAGCAAAAAGGTCGCTGGTTTGAGCCCCAGCTGAGTCAGTTGCCTTCCAGCTGCAACTCACCACTGGGAAACATCCATACACATTCATTCACACATACACTTCAGACAATTTAGCCTACCCAATTCAGCTATATCACATGTCTTTGAACTTCTGAACTTGTGAGAGGAACCCGGAGCACCCAGAGGAAACCCACATGAACATGGGGAGAACATGCAAACTCCACACAGAAACGTCAACTGACCCATCCGAGGCTCGAACCAGCAACCTTCTGGCTGTGAGGTGAACGTGCTACCCACCGTGCAGCCCTTTTACAGTTTATAATACGTATAATAGTAAATGCTAGCATATTAATTGTATTATAACTATTGTTTGATATTAAAAGCTAATTATTAAATAAAAAAATTATCAATTTATAAAATGTTCAGTAAGAAATTATAACAATTAACATGATGTCAAATAATAATAATTGTATTAAAACGGGGCGACACTGTGGCTAAGTGGGTAGCACTGTCACAGCAAGAAAGTCACTGGGCCAGTTGTCATTTCTGTGTGGAGTTTGCATGTTCTCCTCGTGTTGGCTTGGGTTTTCTCTGGGTTCTCTGGTTTCCCCCACAGTCCAAAGACATGCAGTACAGGTGAATTGATTAACTTAAATTGGCTGTAGTGTATGTGTAAAAGAGTGTGTATGGGTGTTTTCCAGTACTGGGTTGCGGCTGGAAAGGCATCGGCTGCGTAAAACACATGCTTGATAACTTGGTGGTTCATTCCACTATGGCGACCTCTGATTAAAAAAGGGACTAAGCCGAAAAGAAAATAAATAAATGAATGAGTTATACTGTAAGTTTGTAATCCTCTTAGTCGCTGACACTATCTTCAGGAGAAGAAAACTCTAAAGGCAGACTCTAGATGCTGCCCACTCAGGGCTGCTTATGCTAATGAGGGAGAGATCATCACTAGTGGGCGGAGCTTTCCCCCTCTGATGACACATACAAGGAGAGAATGTCAACCAAAGTGTTTCTGCAGATCAAGCGTGATTATAAAAAAAAGAATTAATTCACTTTTACCATTAGAAGCTGATTATATTCACACACTGTGTCCACACAACCCCTTATAAAAGTGACATTACATAATAAAAATTAAGTTATTGGGCAAAGCAGCTAAATTTAAAAGATCATAAAGACAGTCCAGCACAAAACTTAAGAATTAGGACCTGTCGAAACACATTTACACAGTATTTTATTCACAAAGGACACACTGAACCGTACAAATGTACTAGACCCCGTTTAAGAGCGCACGAGGAGAAGGTCAGTCATGTGTGTCCAGACCACAGTGTGCTGTCCAGTGCTGTAACTCATTTTGACAGGCTATCTGGTCCGAATCCAAGCATCTGTCCCACTGCATCAATGACTGACACAAACACACTGAGGACCTGCCAAGAAGTTACGCTGCTGACACACAGCCAAAGCGCAGACGTGACTAGGGTCCGTACTATCGGGGCATAATCCAGTACCACTAGATCTCCCTGGAAATCAGGGTCAAAGGCTGTGCAAGGGCATACAAATTCAACTTGTGTTCTTGGATATGAAAAAATCTAAATAAAATAAAACTAAATTTACAAAACAATATTAATATTAAAATAATAATAGTAATAATAATAATAATAATAATAATAATAATAATAATAATAATAATAATAATAATAATAATATTTTGTGTTCTTGGATATGTTGCAATTTTAAAATCACCAAAAACAAAAATGTAATTAAATGTAAATAATAATATAAATAAATAAATAAATAAATAATTAATTAATAAATAAATGAATAAATAAATAAATAAATAAATAAATAAATAAATGTATGCGTATGTGTGTGTTAATACAAATAAAGCAAAAACAAAAATGAAATGTTCTTGGATATGTTACAATTTTAAAATCACCAAAAATAAATTAATTAAATTAAATTTACAAAAAATAAAAATTAAAAAAATAATAAATATATATATAAATACATTTTTAAAAATGCAACATATTTTTGGTGCACTAGATCTCCCTGGAAATCAGGGTCAAAGGCTGTGCAAGGGAATACAAATTCAACTTGTGTTCTTCGATGTTTCAATTTTAAAATTACCAAAAAATGCTTTAAAATTAATATAAATAACATAACATTAATAAAACAATAATAATAACAATAAATAAATAAATGAATGAAATAAAATGCAATATAGTTTGGTGCACTAGATCTCCCTGCTAATTAGTGTCAAAGGCTGTGCAAGTGAATACAAATTCAACTTGTGTTCTTGGATATGTTGTACTTTTAAAACCATTCATTGATTCATTTATTTTCTTTTCGGCTTAGTCCCTTTATTAATCAGGGGTTGCCACAGCGGAATTAACTGCCAACTATTCCAGCATATGTTTCATGCAGCGGATGCCCTTCCAGCCGGAACCCAACACTGGGAAACACCCATACACACTCTTTCACACTCTTTCACACTCTTTCACACACATACACTACGGCCAATTTAGCGTATTCAATTCACCTGTATCGCATGTTTTTGGAATGTGAGGGAAACCAGAGCACCCGGAAGAAACCCACGCCATCACGGGAAGAACATGCAAACTCCACACAGACATGCCAACTGACCCAGCCAGGGCTCTTATTGTAAGGCAATTGTGCTACCTACTGCGCCTCAGTGATGGCCCACAATTTTAAAATCACCAAAAAAAAATGTTTAAGAAAATTAAACTTAAATTAAATTTACAAAACAATAAATGAATAAATTAATACATTAATTTAAAATTAAAAAACAAAATTGAAATAAAATGCAATATAGTTTGGTGCACTAGACCTCCATGGTATTCAGGGTCAAATTCAAATTGTGTTCGTGGATATGTTACAATTTTAAAATCACCCCAAAAAAGGAAAAATAAAATAAAAATAAAATAACATACATTTTACAATAATAATAAATAAAATATAATTACAGAATAATTATAAAATTACATTTAATAAAAATAAAATAAAATTTATTTTAATAAAAATTAAATTAAAATTAAAATAATTTTTTTCTCATAGAATATAGACAAATTGTTGGTGCATTGGTTTTATTAAAGTGTTGTGTTCTTTAAATTAAGAGTTTGTTGACCAAACATCTTATATAGAAATATAAATCATTCAAATTTAAATGAATTATTGCAAAAAAATGAAAACAGTAAACTACAAATGTTCAACTACATTACATATATTTTATGGTCATCTTCATTTTTTGTTTTTATTAACATTTCATTTAATATTTTTCCCTAACATATTCACTGAGGTGTACAAATGTTTGCACAATGATCTTACGTTTTTTTGGTAAACTAGTTCAAGTTTTGGCTTCGACACTGACTAATCTAATGTATATGCACAACTATATTATTGTATTGCATCCTACAGAAAATATTCATTTAAAAGAGAGATTTGTAAGGGGTCTGTGCTTTGTAAGGGGTTTATTTATAAATAAATAAATGAATTAATAAATAAATAAATAAATAGCGCAGTGGGTAGAACAATCGCCTCACAGCAAGTAGGTTGCTGGTTCAAGCCCAGGCTGGGTCAGTTGGAGTTTCCTCCGGGTGCTCCCATTTCTCCCACAAGTTCAAAGACATGTGGTACAGGTGAATTGGATAGTGTATGTGTGAATGAGTGTGTATGGATGTTTTGCAGTACTAAAAATTATGCTGAATAAGTTGGTGGTTCATTCCGCTGTGGCGACCCCTGATTAATAAAGGGACTAAGCCGAAAAAGCAAATGAATGAACGCATGAATAAATGTATTAGTGTGTGTGTATGTGTGAGCGTGCGTGCGTGAGAGTGTGTGTGTGTGTGTATCACTGAACATGACTGTTTGCTCAGTGTTTTGTTTTTTTAATTAAACTATTACTTTTTCATAAGTGTTTTACTTAATGCAACTATTCTGCTTATACAATTAAGGGAGTGCAGTATGTATTTACTGCACACAAAGCAAATCAAAAGCACATCTGGGTGCAAGTTAAAAGAGCACTGCAGAACGTCCAGTTCAAATGCATGACACACTTTCTCTGAACTCTCTTCAGTGAAAATGATAGCCACAGACAGCTTCATGGCAGGCCAGAAATAAGCCGCTATAAAAATGAATATGTACAGATCCTCATATACTCCACAGCACACACATCAAATAAAACATCTTTGTACAGAAACGAATTAACCTTATGCACAACTTGTCCTGTGTCTTTACTTGTTAAAAAATGCTCACCCTCAGTTCTTTGAGGCAGAAGGTCACATCTGAATCCTCTCCAACCTGAAAGTAGTCCAGCTCATCTGGGTGCAGCATCAGCGCTGTGTTCATGCCTTTTATGCAGTCTGACAACAAACAAATAAAACAACATCTGATGATACAGGAGTTACAGTATAAATACATACATTTGAAGTCAAAATATTATCCCTCCTCTGAATTTTTCCCAAACGATGTTTACCAGAGCAAGGAAATTTTCACAGTATTTCCTATAATATTTTTTCTTCTGGAGAAAGTCTTATTTGTTTTGTTTCAGCTAGAATAAAAGAAGTTTTTAATTTTTCTAAAACCATTTAAGGTCAATATTATTAGCCCCCTTAAGCAATATTTTTTGATTGTCTACAGAACAAACCATCATTATACAATAACTTGCCTAATTACCCTAATGTTAACCTAATTAACCTAGTTAAGCCTTTAAATGTCACTTTAAGCTGAATACTAGTTTCTTGAAAAATATCTAGTCAAAAATCTTCTAAAAAAAATAAATAAATAAACGGGGTCTAATAAAAAATTATATATATATATATATATATATATATATATATATATATATATATATATATATATATATATGTATATATATATATATATATATATATATATATATATATATATATATATATTTTTTTTTTTTTTTCTTCTTTTTCTTTTTGGCCCCCTGCTTATTTCTTTCCCCAATTTCTGTTTAATGAAGAGCAGATTTTTTCAACACATTCCTAAACATAATAGTTTTAATAACTCATTTCTAATAACTTAACTTAACTTAAGATTTATTTGATCTTTGCCATGATGACAGTAAATAATATTTGACTTGATATTTTTCAAGACACTTCTATACAGCTTAAAGTGACATTTAAATGCTTAACTAGGTTAATCAGGTTACCTAGGCAGGTTAGGGTAATTAGGCAAGTTGTTGTTTAACGATAGTTTGTTCTGTAGACTATCGAAACAATAAAAAGCTTAAAGGGGCTAATAATTTTGACCCTGAAATGGATTTTTTAAAAATTAAAAACTGCTTTTATTCTAGCCGAAATAAAACAAATAAGACTTTCTCCAGAAGAAAAAATATTATCAGACATACTGTGAAAATTTCCTTGCTCTGTTAATCATTATTCGGGAAATAATAAACAAATAATTGAAAAAATTCATTAATAAAAAAAAAAAAATATATATATATATATATATATATATATATATATATATATATATATATATATATATATATATATATATATATATATATATATATATATATGTTACCACTAAACCATTGAAATTACAAATATGTACATATGTTATATATATATATATATATATATATATATATATATATATATATATATATATATATATATGGTTACATATGAACACATATACACAATTATAACCAATATATTTCAACATATATGAACATATTTATAATTTCAATGACTGGACAAAAAACTAAATAAAAATAAATTAATAAATAAACAGGTCAGTTTTTTTATTATTTACTTATTGCATTTATCTATTATTATTTTACTTTGTTATGTATTGTTTGTATATTGAATCTTTTATTGTTAATTGTTGTATTAATTGGTGTTGGACCAAATTTGTAAATCAACATGCTTGAATGCTTAAAAAACAAAGTTTTTAACAAAAAGAATTATAATAAATAAATAAATCTGATTTATATGTGGAGATTTTGGGTTTGATTCCCAGGGCAAGTAAGAACTAATAACACAATTTTTTGTACCTTTAATGCAACATAAGTCACTTTAGATAAAAGTGTCTGCCACCTGCATAAATGAATGCATAAATGTCACTATGCATAATGTATGCAGTAATTATATATAATTATATAAAGTACAATCATACACTTTCAGTTGAAAATGGAATGCCAGCTTACTTGGTACTGTGTACTGCCTACTATTTTAAAAATAGAAACCAAAGCATTAATCACTATTTATTATTAAACCCTAACAGAATGATAAATGATATTAAAGTAATAACTTCTTCAACAACAGTAACATCACTGTATGGTGGTGTACTGTACTGGAAACATAGGCAAAGGTTTTCTCACCATTTTCTTCCACACAAAAGGTCTTCAGGACGACTTTAAGAGAGGAAACGGAAAGAGTGACCTCTTCTTGTGAAACTGGGAAATGCACCACGATGCCACCTAACAGTCTGAGACAAAAAAATATATAATTTTTAAGTCAGATTATGGTTTTGGAAGGTCCTGTCAAAGAAACAAAAAAACAGTGAAACTTTACAATAAAGCCATGTTAGTTAATGCATTAAAAACAATAATAAGTAATACATTTATTTTAGGATGTATAAATCTTCGTTAGTAAACAAACATTTAAGCTAGCTTTTGTGTTAAAAAATAGTAGATTTAATTTCAATTAACAACCCAAGACAGCTATAAGATATTTCGAAGAATTTTAGAAACCAGTAACTATTGAATTTCATAGTATTTGTGTTTCTTACAATGAAAGGCAACGGTTACCGGTTTCTAACATTCTTCAAAATATCTTCTTTTGTGTTTAACAGAAAAAAAACTCATGATGGTTTGGAACTATGTAAATGTGAGTAAATGTTGATGTTTGGGTGAGCTGTCCTCTTTTTTTTTAAATTTAAACCAAAATATATAGTTGAAGTCAGAATTATTAGCCCCCTTGTTTATTTTTTCCCCAATTTCTGTTTAACGGAGAGAAGAACTCATTTCTAATAACTGATTTATTTTATCGTTGCCATGATGACAGTAAATAACAATGACAATAATATTTGACTAGATATTTTTCAAGATACTTCTACACAGCTTAAAGTGACATTTAAAGGCTTAACTAGGTTAACTAGGCAGGTTAGGGTAATTAGGCAAGTTATTGTATAACGATGGTTTGATCTGTACACTATCGAAAAAATAATTAGCTTAAAGGGGCTAATAATGTTGACCTTAAAATGGTGTTTAAAAAACTTAAAACTGCTTTCATTCTAGCTGAAATAAAATAAATAAGAGTCTCCAGATGAAAGTATATTATCAGACATACTGTAAACATTTCCTTGCTCTGTTAAATATAATTTGGGAAATATAAAACAAATAAATAAATCAAAGGAGTGCTAATAATACTGACTTCAACTGTATATTAAGTTTTCAATGAGACTTACATGAATTACCATGTTTGACTACTTTTACACCTCCATTTTTTCATTTTAAATTGTTAAAAAAAATATTAATCATCTTAAAATAACATTTATTTTTTCTTTAGTTCCCTACAATATCCTATATATCTATAAAGTAACTTATTTCCAGAATTTACGATTGATGTTTTTAAGGCTTTTGAATTGCATTACAAGACATTGATCTTTCTACCAACAACTTTTGATTTTAAAAAGTTACTTTTATTGACATTTTTAATAGTTTGAACTGGTATACAGCCTGGACTGGAGTTGTAAATTACAGAAAATCGTAGTAACAAACTGCTAGTCTTTCTGACATTTTACACTTATTTCTGTATGATATTTTACACAATATACACTGTATCAAATTACTAAAATGTCAATAAAAGTCAGTAGTTAAACCGCTGAAAACGGGGTGTCAAAGTGGCTCAGTGGTTAGCACTGTTGTCTCACAGCAAGAAGGTCGCTGGTTCGACTACCGGCTGGGTCAGTTGGCATTTCTGTGTGGAGCATGTTCTCCCCGTGTTGACTGTGTATTTTCCTCCGGGTGCTCCGGTTTCTCCACAGTCCAAAGACATGCGCTTTAGGTGAATCGAATAAGCTTAATTGAAAGTAAGAGTAGTGACCCCTGATAAATAAAGGGGCTGAGCTAAAGAAAAATGAATGAATGAATGAATGAATAAGCTGCCAAAAAAATAAAAGATAAAAAGTCTACAGAGCACAGATCAACAAAAAAAAACCTTGTGAAAAACAAAATACCAACTTTTTAATCAATTTCTTTACACTGTATGCTTAAAAAAGCTATGCATTTTAAGAAATGCATTCATCTCTGCCAAAACATGGATTTGACTGTGTTATGAATGCTAAAACAGTTTTAGAAACTAAGTGCTGCTCAACTCACTTGGACTGGGCCATCAGGACATTTGGACTGAGGTGAGCCGGAAACACAGCCTGTAAAGCTTCACACTCCTGATACCCCAAATTATGGGTCTTGGTGATTCCTAAAACCCACAAGTAAGAGTCAACATCTTGACTAGAACAAATGTGATTAGTTGTGATGAATTATGCAATATGGAAATGATTTGTAGCATCTCCTTATGACAGAAGAGGGTCCAGTGAAGTGTGCTGCCACCCTGTTATTACATCCGCCAACACCAATCTGTTTCTCCCTCCATCAATGCAGTGCCAGTTCCATACACACTTCACATGCAAATGAACTAACCGTGTCTGCAGTGAAAGCGAAATGTCACTCTGCCGTCTGGAATTTTGATGCTTATTTCACATCTGTCCACACTTCGCTCTCGACACGTCACACAGCGGAACATAGGAAGCACGCACTGAAAAATATTAGTATTTTAAAGCACATGACAATTAGTAAATATGCAGAGCATGATTAATACTTTTAGACATAAATCAAGGCATTGGGTATTATTAATACTGAAGGTTTTAGAATTATAATTCTTTAGAAATAATATTAAATATATTATATTATATATTATATAGGTAAAGTCAGAATTATTTGCCTCCCGGTTTATTTTCCCCCCAAACTCTGTTTAACAGAGAGAAGTTTTTTTAACAGATTTCTAAACATAATAATTTTAATAACTCATCTCTAATTTATTTTTAATCATTGCCATGATGACAGTAAATAATATTTGACTAGATATTTTTCAAGACAGCTTATAAAGGGCAATTAAAAGGTTTAACTAGGGTAATTAGGTTAACTAGGCAGGTTAGGGTAATTAGGCAAGTTATTTTATAGTGATGGTTTGTTCTGTAGACTATCAAAAAACAACTATTGATTAAGGGGCTGTTAATACGGACCTTAAAATGTTTTTTTTTTTTTAATTAAAAACTAAAACAAGTAAGACTTTCTCCAGAATAAACAATATTATCAGACATACTGTGAGAATTTCCTTGCTGTTAAGCATCATATGAGAAATATTTAAGAGAGAAAAAACAAAGGGGGCCAATAATTTTGACTTAATTTTATATTCTTTGTTATTGCAATAATATTTTATATTGTTATTGTTTTTGTTTTAAATGCTTTTCTATTAAATATATACAACTGTGGTGAACATAAGAGACATTGCTATCTTGATCTTGCAAAACTGTTAAAAAATATGTCTTAAATTTTACTTTAAAAACTTTTGACTAGTACGTTTATTCATTTTCCTTCGGCTTAATCCCTTTATTCATCAGGGGTTGCCACAGTGGAATGAACCACCAACTATTCTAGCTAATGTTTAACTAGCAGATACCCTTGCAGCCACAACCCAGTACTGGGAAACACCCATACACTCTTATTCACACTCATACACTACAACTAATTTAGTTTATTCAATTTACCTATAGTGCATGTTTTTGGATTGTGGGGGAAACCAGAGCACCCGGAGGAAACCCACACCAACACGGAGAGAACATGTAAACTCTACAAAGAAATGCCAACTGACCCAGCCGGGACTCGAACCAGCGACCTTCTTGCTGTAAGGCTACAATGCTAACCACTGAGCCACTATGTTACCTGAGTAGTAAATAATATCATTAATTCGTTTATTTTCTTTTCGGCTTAGTCCCTTTATTAATCTGGGGTCGCCACAGCGGAATGAACCGCCAATTTATCCAGTATGTTTTTTACGTAGTGGATGCTCTTCCAGCTGCAACTCATCACTGGGAAACATCCATTCACACTCATACACTATAGACAATTTAGCCCACCATGGACTTGTTGGGGAAACCGGAGCACCTCGAGGAAAACCACGCGAACATGCAAACTGGGAGAACATGCAAACTCTGCACAGAAATGCCAACTGAACCAGCCGAGGTTCGAACCAGCAACCTTCTTGCTGTGAGGCGGCAGCACTACATATTGCGCCACCGCGTCGCCTACATAATATCATAATATACATAATTTATATTCTGTCGTTTTTGTTCTGTTGTATGTAATTTTAAAGCATATTAGTAAAGGTAATAATGTCGATGTCTAAACACTAAAGACTTAAAATAAACCTGCGTTTCTGAAAGTTTATTACCTTCAAGTTTAATTTGCATTTTACTGCTTGAGAATCTTTCGTGGCTGGATCTGGAATATACTGCTGGAAGAACAGAGGAGCGAAGCAGAAACAGGCGTAACCTGACTGAGAGGAGTTCACAGTCCTCACAGCCAACTGTAGAGAAAGAAAAATTGACAGATTAATATTAAAGTTAACATTTTATAGTAAGGTGCCAGTATTATATATATATATATATATATATATATATATATATATATATATATATATATATATATATATACAGTTGAAGTCAGAACTATAAGCCCCTTTGAATTTTTTTTTTCTTTTAAATATTTCCCAAAATGATGTTTAACAGAGGAAGGAAATTTTCACAGTATGTCTGATAATATTTCTTCTGGAGAAAGTCTTATTTGTTTTATTTCGGCCAGAATAAAAGCAGTTTTAAACTTTTAAAAACCATTTTAAGGACAAAATTATTAGCCCCTTTAAGGTATTTTTTTTTCGATAGTCTACAGAACAAACCATCATTATACAATGACTTGCCTAATTACCCTAACCTGCCATGTTAACCTAATTAACCTAGTGAAGCCTTTAAATGTCACTTTAAGCGGTGACGCAGTGGTGCATTAGGTAGTGCTGTCGCCTCACAGCAAGAAGGTCACTGGTTCGAGGCTTGGTTGGGTCAGTTGGCGTTTCTGTGTGGAGTTTGCATGTTCTCCCTGCGTTCACATGGATTTCCTCCAAGGGCTCCGGTTTCCCCCACAGTCCAAAGATATGCGGTACAGGTGAATTGGGTAAGCGTAGTGTATGAGTGTAAATGAGTGTGTGTGGATGTTTTCCAGAGATGGGATGCGGCTGGAAGGGCATCTGCTGCGTAAAAATGTGCTGAATAAGTTGGCGGTTCATTCGTGACGACCCTGGATTAATAAAGGGACTAATCCAAAAAGAAAATGAATGAATGAATGAAAGTCACTTTAAGCTGTATAGAAGTGTCTTGAAAAATATCTAGTCAAATATTATGTGTTGTCATCATGACAAAGATCAAATAAATCAGTTATTAGAAATGAGTAAAACTAGCATGTTTAGAAATGTGCTGAAAAAATATTCTATCCGTCAAACAGAAATTGGGAAAAAAAAATAAACAAAGGGCTAATAATTCAGTGAAGCTAATAATTCTGACTACAACTGTATATATATTTTTCTTTTTTAAGTATGTATGGTCACACTTTACAATAAGGTTTAATCGGTAAATGTTAATGTATTATGCACAGCATTTATTAACCAACATGTGCATGTAAAATTAGTCAACACACTATGAGTTAACATGAACTAATAATTTAAGACTTTTTACAACATTTGAGGAGGGCGATAGTGTAATAAACATATTGTTTATTATTTCTTTATGTTACATTAACTAAGTTACACAGTGATGAAGACATAAAGTGTTGCTATTTTGGGTTAATGTTAGCTATAAATAACGTTAGTCTAATAATATATCTTTATCAAACAAAAATAATCGTAAATACTGAAGATTAACAACAATACTAACCCCATCTTCCAGTGGATCCAACCATATTTCATCGCCAATTCTTGACAGAGCATGAATTGCTCTGCCAAAGACTTAAAAAAGGAAAACAGACAAATAATGTAACATCGGTCACTAATTAAAAACGGCTAATGGCGTTTTACTTGGATATTACTGAATAAAATGTTCATAATGTACCTTTAATGCCATTACCCTCGATGACACACTTCATTTTATTTTTCCTTGTAGAGTATTTGCCGCTAGAAGATTAGACGATAAAGTTTGACAACACTTATATTTTGTTCTTTCAAAAAAAAAGCTAATTTTAAAAGGAAACTTTAGTTAATCTAGAGTATAAACTGTATAAACAAAATCTCCTCAGATTTCCTCGAAGCGGGAAAGAAGCGAGTGCGCGCGCCCTCTAGTGTCCGACAAACAACACAAGCGCGGGTCAGTCTGTTTTCATTCTCAATTTGTATTGTATTTCAACTTTAATAATAATATAATATAATATAATATAATATAATATAATATAATATAATATAATATAATATAATATAATATAATGTAATATAATATTAAAAAAACTCACAATAACCGCTCACCGGAAGTTTATAAGTATGGGAACAACACTAGCTCGGCATTTATCCAATTATATTCATCTGTCTCCATATTCTACTGCATCTCAGCAGATTACACAGCACCAAAAATTTAAAAATATATATTGAATATATTTAATATATTTTTGTCCACAGCAGACGGCAACTTGCTGTGACGCAGATTCCCGAGTCAGTGAGCTCCAATCAGGTGAGCCCTCTTCAGCGCTCGCCATGACAACGAGACAACAGTGACGTGCCTTGTAACAATTTGCATATGCATTCCTATAAAGCTCGTGCGCTCTCTGTCAGTGTTGTCAGTTCGCCCGGTGTAGCTGCTTGTACTTGAGCAAGGTGAGTTCAATACCGACGGTACGAGTGGAGCCACGCCAATCTCACGAAGTCCGCTTCGTGAAGCTTCACCCGGGCCCGTCTGTGCTGTAGTTCCTTGCGATTTGCGTACATAAACGCAATATCGCGAAGAACATTACGTGTTTGTTGCTCGAAATGTGCCGCCGAGCAACATCCAGTGAATACTGGCACGGCCTGGCGCCCGGTCTTCTCGTGCACTCCCTGGGGCGAGGCGGCCTTTGAGCCCTAGGCAGGGAGCAAACAACCCCCGAGGACCCTCAGGGAAACACGGGGGGCCGGTAGTGGGACCTCGCTGCGAGGGTTATGGTGGGTGGGAGAAGCGAGGCCCACTCATCTTCTATTTTAAACTATAGTTTCAAACTTTAGTTTACTATAGTTTGAAATAGAAACCATGGTAACTGTTATGATTTAACTTTATGCAAAGAGCTTAGAATGACCAAGAGCAACAGACCAGGATTCCGCCATTTTGAAGTGATAGCGATCGCTCGTCATTGCTGTCGCGGTGGAAAGCAGCTGCTTTGTTTTTATTTAATGTTTTCAAAAAGCGCGGTATTGTTTCCCAAATTGTAGAGTGTCGCCTCTTGGTAATTCTATGCTCTTTGCTCTATGTCTGACTGTAGTAATGTTCTGCTTTGTTTTTCATCTGAGTTGTTGAGCAAAGAAGGACTATTGAAGACAACAGTTGAAGACAACCGCGGGTTATATTCACGAGCGCGCGCATTTCTGAAAGTGTGTCTTGTTTAGATAAGTTTACATGTCAAACTAAATAAACTATATTCTTTCTAAACACCTGTCTCGTGTTTTATTTTTCCTCTACAGCAATGCACTGTCATATAAGTCTGTTGAATGCATTTGTATGCAACATGGTTTGACAATAGTAGTCTAACAAATAAATAGTTGTTATAAATGTACCTTCATTAATCAACATTTGGTGTTATGTTATGGCTGTTTCATAACTATATTTATTATTGTTATTCTGTATGTTTAAAACCAGCGAATTATACTATATATTTAACATGTCATAAACTTAGTTATTTTAAAATTTGCCAAATAAAATGTCCTAAGACAAGAAATGGGTGTTGTTTTGGTTTTATGTCAACCTACTGCAGGTTTTAGGTTGACTACAGCAGGTATAGGCTACATGCATCATAGGGAGTTTTTTTAACGACCCATATCAAGTAAAACGTCTCTTACTCAAGAACTTTTAGCATGCAAAAGTCAAATTTAAGTATATAAAATACAGTTTCCAACAACAAAATTTTGTCTTGTGAAAAAGACCAGTGTGGTGGTGAGAAAAAAAGTAATGTCAAATTATATATATTTATAAAAGAAGTTGATCAAGTTGTCATGATATTTAGTCATTAGGTTATGTGACCGCTAGATGGCGTTCATGTGAAAGCGTTCATTTCAAAGGAGCGCTACCCTGTACTAAAATGGCGGCTCTATTGACGCATTCCTTCCAATAGACAACATCAGGGTAGGCGACATCTAATGTATATAGCTATGGGCGCTAACTAGTATTTACGTCGTATCATGCTCAGCTCTTATTCTTTTACGCACTTTGAAAGTCTTTGCGTGATTTCAGAGAGACATTTAAGCACATATGAAGTAACAGTGGCGTCTCTACCATTGAGTTACACAATGCAGCATTTAGCTCGCTCGTAAACATCGCCGCTGTCCTCAGATCATTGTCTAAGCAGAAGTTTCATCATTATCCCTGACTGTCAGATGCTCTTCATCTCAGGAGCTGTATTTTTAGATGCTTGACAACAGATATAAGGTGAGTTATGGCTGGAGTGGACGCTGCCAGACGGGCTTTCATTTATTTTGGCATGACAGGAGAGAACAGGATACTAATGAGTGACAGAGAGAGTCCACAAAAACTGCTCCGGTTGCATTTCATTTGGTGAATTTTAGAGCTTCGAGTAGTGCCTCAGGTTTTTCCCCTTAGGTGTTTCTCGTCAGATTTGTCGTAGAAAGGTGGGAAATGTTTGAGTTTAAGACATATACTTAAATTAATATATAAGCTATGAGATTAAGTTAAAGATATTTGTGCAATGCATTTATTTATAAATTATTATTATGCATCTGCTTTCACATTGTGGCAGCAAAGGGAAGTTTTAAAAGGCACACATTTTATTCATTTTGTAAGTTCTTGACCTGCTGAGTCACTGACTCGTTCATAATGCAGACCGTTATTATTTTAATTGTATATATGTATGTATAAATGTAAATAATAAAATTAATTAATTTAAACTAAATTATTATTTTTAATTGTGATTTGTAAAATTTGAATGTTTTTTCGGTTTATTTTTATAAATGTAAATTCTATGAATATACATTTAATATAATTACATTTAATTTTAACATTTAACATTAATTCTTTTAATATTTCTATATAGCTTTATTTAGTTAGTTTTGGTATTTATTTATATATGTGTACGTCTATATTTTTTATTATAATATAGTTTTAAAATTTTTTGTAGTTTTATAAATAAATAACATAGCTAACTTTTTTGTTAGGTTATATATATATATATATATATATATATATATTATTTTTTTTATTTATTATAATTTTTTTTACATTTAATCTTTATTTTGTATAATAAAAAAAGGAGCGGTGCGAGAGGCGCGCTGGTATGTTTTCTGCGCGCATGCGTCAGTTTGTTTTTGGTTACATTGCTTTCACCAGTGTTGGTTCGGTTCCACAGAGAGAATAACATCTTTATATAATGATAAACGTCTTTACAACCGTCTTTATTGTAACGGAATAAATATTTCACGGAGATGATTTTACTGCGTGAGAAAAGTGATGTGTGGCGTGAGAATACGGTCAATTACGTGACTCTCACGCCAAATGCATGAGAGTTGGCAACTCTGATATAATCAATGTGCAGCCAGGATAATTACCTTCTTCATAAAGTTTAAAAGGGAAAAAGATACATTTAAATGACACTAATTGACCTAACAGTTGTGTTTCTCTATGTCTGACAAAGATTGGCTTAAAACAACCCAGCATTTTTATCGTGTATAATCCACATCTTTGAAACCAGTCGATCATGATAGTTTCATGATTGGTAGTGCCAGAAAGTACACTATTAACAACCAATAATATTAACAACAATAATGTAAAAACAGCAAACTATCCTGTATATAGAGAGTTTTTGAAATATATGGAATTTTTAAAAACATGTTTGTATAATGTTAACGACACAGTTGGCATAAACAGACATTTAATTATCGAAAGTAAACAAATGCTATTATGTTTAGCGAATAAGTTAAAAAGCTAGTATGGAAGGAACTGAAAATTCAGAGAACAGCGTTCCAACGGAAACATTTAAATGTAACACAAAACACTCACATGGTGTTCGGTGAAAATATGAACGATTTTATAAGAGAATTTTCACACCTATAAAATACAAAATATGTTTATAAGGAGGCCGGATAGTTCTTGCTTTTTTGATGAAGCACTTCGAGCCGTCTGACTGTAAAATCGTCTGAGTTTTGAGGAGTTTTTGCAGTAATGGCTTGTAATGAAGGCTGGCAGGTCGCAGGGCGTCGTAAAGGAGCTGCAAGAAGAGGAAAACAAGTGTTAAACCCAAAACTAGACTCTCAGCAGGATTCTGACTGCAAAATAGACCAGCAGAAGATAATACACGCCATGTGAGGGTCTATCTGCTTTTATTACGCTTGAACAATCCAAGTATTGACACGGTTAGATGAAATAATATAGTATTTTAGCTTATATTGTAGTCCCATGCTAATAAGAAAATACGCAAATCTGGTAATCATTCAGTACTGTGACATTAGCATCTGAAAACAGTATTTTATAAACTCATAAATGTTCATTCTCCTTTACAGGAATGAACTGAGAGGAGAATCCTTCTGGATGGAATGGAAAGGTGTTGAATTACAGCTATCCACACAAAATAGAAAACTATTGTAATATCATATAAACATTACTGTGTTTTTACTGTATTATAGTAAAGTACTTGATTTAATATGCTTTGATAATGCTATATATAGCTGCTACAGAAATACATTCATTTTCGGCTTAGACCCTTTATTAATCAGGGGTCGCCACAGAGGAACGAACCGCCAACTTATCCAGCTTATGTTTTACGCAGTGGATGCCCTTTCAGCTGCAACCCATTACTGGGAAACACCCATACACACTCATTCACACATATACACTACGGACAATTTTAGCTTACCCAATTCACCTATAGCGCATGTGTTTGGACTGTGGGGGAAACCGGAGCCCCTGGAGGAAACCCACGCAAACAAGGGGAGAACATGCAAACTCCACACAGAGATGCCAACTGACCCAGCTGGGGGTCAAACCAGCGACCTTCTTGCTCTGAAGCGACATTGCTACCTACTGAGCCACCGCGCTGCCCTATTGAAATACAATTATATATAAATCTTTAATACGTTGTCTACAATTATGTATCGCACTACAACACACCACAGTTTACCGTAGTAAAAACTAAAAGTATTCTACAGTATTTTACAGTTTATCAGTTCAGGGTATTTAATACTACAATATGGCGTAAAATTCATAAACGAAGAGTTGTGAAATGCTTTAATATATACAATTGTAACCCACTGTACCCACCCCAGTCTGAGCTAGGATTCTTTGTATGGGAGTCAGTTGCTCTACCAAGTAGACTAAAGACCATGGCCTCTAGCATCTGTCGCTCCTTTAGACGTCAGAGGAGTGAGGTTTACCTGCATAGCACTTTGCTATGCAGCCTCTGTTACACTCATCCCCCTAAACCTCACTCCCATCCCGGATGAGTCCCCATAAATGAGAGGGGTCTGGATGCAGACCTGGTGCAGTGCAATCTGAGCTGCATCCAATGCTTTTTAATGGGCTCACCTAACCCCACCCCTAACCCTACATTGCAAAAAATGCTTTCTTACTCAGATTTTTCGTCTTGTTTCTTGTCCAAATATATAAAAACTCTTAAATCAAGAAGAATTTTCTAGACAAGCAAAACATACTGTTTTGTTTTGAGATATAATAAGCCAAAATTAAGCCAGTTTTCCCTTAAAACAAGCTAAATAATCTACCAATGGGGTAAGCAAAATAATCTTATGTCAAAAGGAAAAACAAGATTATTTTGCTTACCCCATTGGCAGATTATTTAGCTTGTTTCAAGGAAAACCTCCCTTAATATTGGCATTTTATTTCTGAAAACAAGACGATATGTTTTGCTTGCCCTGAAAATGTTTCTTGATATAAGAATTTTTAGATATTTGGACTAGAAACAAGACAAAAAAATCTAAAAAAGTAAAGCTTTTTTTTTTTTTTTTGCATCACAGTGACGTCACTAGCTCCATTTGAGTGTATTGTGTCTAACATTGCATCACTGAGTGATGCAATCTCAGCTTGCATCATAAAGGCTGCATCCAGATACTATTGCCATGTATAACCCACCAGTGCAACAGCACCCAACCCGCTCTGAGCTAGGATCGAACCAGCGATTCTTTGTATTGTAGTCAGTTGCTCTAACAAGAAGTCTCTAACAAGCATGGCCTCTAGCGTCTGTCAATAGACCATCTTTAAATGTTAGAGGAGTGAGGTTTACCTGCACAGCACTTCGCAAGCTGGCCTCCGTTACAAGTATGATGCACTTTTACTATAGTATGGTTCAAAAACATATTAAGCAGCAGTACTGTTCATATAAATGTTAAAATGCAAGTGTTCAGCTTTTAATTAATCACCTCATGTCTGTCTTACCCCTTCAGATCTCCTCTGCGAGCGTCTTCTCTCCAGCACTTCAGAGCAGAGTGAAGATGCGTCTCTTCTGCAGTGTGTTTGTTATGGTTTGGGTCACTTTGAGTCTTGTGTATCCGCTCGATTTCAACTCGCCATGCTGTTGCTGCTTCTAGAAACACTGCAGGTATACAGCTTTCATTTAAATGGTACTATTCATTCATCTTAAAGGGAGGCCCCCTTTAAGATCATGCAAAAAACACTTTTTTAAGGGGTTTAAACACAGTTGTGTGGCAACAGTGTGTGAATATAACCAGCCTCTAATGGTGTTTAAAATTTTTATAATGACACTTGATAACAACGAGAAACACTTTGACATTCTTCCTTTGTACATGTCATCAACGGGGGAAAGCTCCGCCCGTTAGTGACCATCTCTCCCTGATTAGCATAGACAGCCCTGAGTGAGAAGCAGGCGTCAGCCATTAGCTTTCACATGCTGAAGATAATGTCAGCGATTAAGAGGATTATAAATGTGGAGTTTCAGCATGCACAAATGAACACTGGAATCTTCATAGACTGCCTTCTTCTGACATTTTCATTTTTTCAAAAAGATAACATTAATCTTGTTTTTGAATATGCCGCTATGCTGACACACAGGCTTTTGTAGCTCCGCCCTCTTTTAAAAAAGAGCACAATCTCATTTGAATTTAAAGCGACAGTCACCAAACCACCACAATTAGGAATCAAAGCCTAAAGGGGTCAGTTTCAGAGAGTTATAAAACATTATCTGAGGTGTTTTAAGCTGAAACTACACGCACACACACACACTAGGAACATCAGAGACTTATTTTACATTTTGTAAAAAGAGGCATAAAAGGTCCCCTTTAAACTTTTCAACATCAAAAGTTCAAGGTGTCATAAACAATTCAAAAGAAAATAAAAACATGAATTAAATTGTGAACATGTTACTTTACAGATGTTTTTTTCATGTACAACAAAACTTTTTTTTATAGAAAATTATTTAAATATTATTTTTAGATTTTGAAGATTTATTTGTAAATGATTTAACATTAAAATAATGGAGTAGTGAATGTAGTCAAACATGTTAATATATTTGGATTTAATGGGAAACCATTAAAGGGATAGTTCAACCGAAAAATAATCTGGCGCTATGCTGATCACAGGCATTTGTAGCTCCGCCCTCTTTTGAAAACTCATTTGAATTTAAAGCAGCGGCCACCAAAACTGCACAATTAGGCCTCTAAAAGCCTAAAAGGGTCAGTTTGAAAGAGATATAAAACATTATTAGTGTGGTATTTTGAGCTGAAACTACACATACACACTCTAGGGACATCAGAGACTTATTTTACATCCTGTAAAAGGGGAATAATATGATCCCTTTAAACTTTTAATATCAAAAGTTCTTGGAGGAAAGATCAAGGTGTCATAAAGCAATTCAAAAGCATAAAAAACATTATTCAAATTGTGAACATGTTAATTTAAAGATGTTTTTTTTTCCAAGGTACAACAAAACTTTTTTCAAAGAAAATTATTCATTATTATTTTTAGATTTTGAAGATTTATTTTTAAATAATGTAACATTAAAAAATGGAGTAAATGTAGTCAAACAGGTTAATAACGGTCTCATTGACTCATATATATATATATATATATATATATATATATATATATATATATATATATATATATATATATATATATATATATATATATATATATATATTAGAGCAGCTCAATTAATCGTAAAAAGTTCTCGATTCCACCCGCTAGACGATCTTAATCCAGCATTTCTACTATTCTGTCAATCATATTTTCAAGTTCAGGAGAGAAGCAATGGTGGCCGCACAAGTCTTCACATTGTTTTACCTACGTTGTTCAGCATCGTGGAAACCTACAAATGGTGTTGAAAGAGTCACATGCTGTATTTATAAGATATAATTCACCACAAAAATGTCATTTCTGTCTTCATGATATGTATTTGCGACCGCAAAATCACACATGACGTGAGCTGACCGTCAGCTGTTACCACAGAGATTACGGGCGCACGCCTGTGAATGAAGTCTAATTTAGTGAACAGAACCTGCATAGACTGTGAATAACAGGTAATAAAGATGTAAATAACATTCAGTTTGTGGCACAGAGTGATCGTTTAGGAGCCGCGCAGGAAGTGAACCGCTCTTAGCAGTGAAAATAAAACCGAAAGAGCGCACAGTGTTGCCAGATGTAGCTGACTGATTCCAGCCCAAAAAGTATCCAAAACCCGCCGAAATGCAAAAATACCCACCCAGTCTTCTGTGTTCACGAAAATCACATCAGTGACAGATTTTAAGCAGTAAATGACAGATTGCAAGCATATATCTCAAACACAATAATTCAACATCAGAATTATCATCAGCATTAATGACCAGGACAAATGTAAAGTCTGTTCAAGTCCACCATTCCAAGTCTATACAAAATTAAGCATTTTAACCAACAGTAGACCTACACAAAGCCTATTGCTGTTTTACCACATGTTTGAGAATAACAATAATAATAGCCCACTCATACTCACCTTTATTTTATATCTACAAAATCGTGAACTTTATTTTAGGCACAAAAATTGCAACTCTTATTTTAGCCAAAATCGTGCAGCTCTAATATATATATATATATATATATATATATATATATATATATATATATATATATATATATATATATATATATATATATATATATATAAATATTTATATATATATATATATATATTTATATAAATATATATATATATATATATATATATATATATATATATATATATTTATATATATATATATATATATATATTTATATATATATATATATATATATATTTATATATATATATATATATATTTATATATATATATATATATATATA